>NC_063347.1:1029335-1054350 GCF_021869965.1 Rhincodon typus
GCAGCATCTGTGAAGGAGAAAACAGAGTTAACGTTTCGGGTCCGTGAACACTTCCTCAACTAACTCAGGTTCGGTGACCCTTCCTCAGATCTCAGTTCTGATGAAGGGTCACCGGACCCGAAACGTTAATTCTGTTTTCTCCTTCACAGATGCTGCCAGACCTGCTGAGCTTTTCCGGCAACTTTGTTTTTGAACTCACTCAAGTGGCTCAGTTCAGGTACCTTCAGTAAAGGTCAATCTGAAAGGGCTACTTACATTGACAAAAAAAGGAACAATGAGCATCACAATCGCCAGCTCCAACTGTGGGTTCTGGATTGGATTGAGTAAAGCTACCTGTGAAGAAAATCAGAAAAGCAATGCACAAATGACGAAAGGTTATTTTACTAAGCAGGTTTAATCCCATAATCCCTTCCCATGGACCACATCACAACCACCCCACCTATAATTCCCTTGCATACCAGAAAGATAATTGAATGCAATTGAAAAAATTGGCATACCCACCACAGAAAAACAGAAGTATTACAGCACTGGAGACGACCATCTAGCCTACTGTGCCTGTATTGGTGCGTAAAATGTGCATCATAACCTAATGCCAATCTCCTGCTTCTTTTCCCCCTCTACCCTTGTATATAATTTTTATCCAAATAATTACCAAATGCTTCTTGAATACTGCATTTGAACCTGCCTCCACCGCATTTCCAGGCAATGCATTCCATACTCAAACTACTTGCGTAGTGAAAAGGTTTCTCCTCACTTCACCTCTGTTTCTTTTGGAGATCACTTCAAATTTGCACCTACTTTTATGATTGGGAACAATTTCTCCCGGTAAACTCTATCCAGCCTCCTCATGATTTCGAAAAACTTTATCAGGTTTCCTCTAGCTTTTCTCTTTCCAAGGAGAACAGTCTCAACTTCTTCAATCTGTCCTCATAATTGAAGTTCCTCATACTTAGAACCACTGTTATAAAACACTTCTGTACTCACTCCAATGCATTCACATCCTTGGCAGGTATAACTGTACACAATATTCCAGGTGGGTCAACAAGTGTCTTATACAAGTTCAGCATCACCTCCTTGCTTTTGTACTCTATGCTCCTATAATAAAACCAAGAACACTGTATCCTTTATTAAAGCTCTCTTCACCTGTCCTGCCACTTTCAATAATCTATGCACAGATACACCCAGGTCCCTGTGCTTTCGTACCCACTGCTAGGAATTATATACCCTATTTTGTATTGACTTTCAATGTGAATTTTACCAAAATACATCTACTCACACGTCTCTGCATTGAAACTCATCCGCCAGTGATCTGGCCACTCCAAGGAACAGGTGCAGGCCATTCAGTCTCTTGAGTCTGTTCTGCCATTCAATGAGATTGTGGCTGCTCTGTGGCCTAACTCCATACATCTGCCTTTGGCCCATATCCCTTATACTTTTGCTCAATAAAAGCTTCTCTCCTTCAAATTTAAAATTAACAACTGATGTAGCATCAACGGCCATCTGTGGAAATAATTTATCTTTACCTATCCTGTCTTTTCCTGTTTATATGCTGAAGACTTAGTTCAGATGACCCTCAACCGTCTAAATTCTAGAGAAAACAGGCCTAATTTGTGTAATCTCTCCTCATAACTTAACCCTGAAGTTCAGGTATCATTTTCGTAAACTAACATTGTACACCATCCAGGGCCAAAAATCCCTCCTAAGAATGTGGTGGCCCATATCTGTCCACGGTATTCCAAGTGGGGTCTAACTCCAACCATAACTTCACCAACCTGTCTCTATCCTGTTGTACACTGTCCTCCTCACAATTTACAACTTTCCAAGTTGAGTCCCCTACAAATTTTAAAATTGTTTGCTGCACACCAAACTCAAGATCATTAAGATGTATCAGCACGGTGGCTCAGTGGTTAGCACTGCTGCCTCACAGCGCTAGGGACCCAGGTTAGATTCCAGCCTCAGACAACTGCCTGTGTGGAGTTTGCACATTCTCCCTGTGTCTGTGTGGGTTTCCTCTGGATTCTTAGTTTCCTTCCACAGTCCAAAGATGTGCAAATTAGATGGATTGGCCATTCTAAATTGCCCATAGTTTCTAGGGTTGTGCAGGTTAGGTGGGTTAGCCACGGGGAATGCACGATTACAGGGATAGGGCAGAGAGGTGGGTCTGGGTGGGATGCTCTTCGGAGGGTTGGTGTGACTTGATGGGCCAAATTGCCTGCTTCCACGCTGTAGGGGATTCTATGATATCAAGAAAACCAAAGGTCCCAGTGGCTGCAGAACGTTCTCAAGGCGGGGGAGTGAGCAGCCAGAAGTCATTGTGCACATTGAAACAAATGAAATAGGTAGAAATAGGGATGAGATTTGTGGATTGATTATAGAGAGCTAGGAAAAGAGTTAAAAACTAGGACCTTGACATGGTAATCGACTTCCAGTGCCACATACTAGTGACGGTAAGAACAGGAGGCCATGACAGACGAATGAGTGGCTAAAGAATTGGTGCAGGGAGCAGGGATTCAGATTCTTTGATCATTGGGATCTTTTCTGGGGCAGAGGTGACCTGTTCAAGAGGGACAGGTTGCACCTGAACTGGAGGGGGCCAATATCATGGCGGGCAGATTTGCTAGTGCTACAAGGGAGGGTTTAACTTAGATTGGCAGGTGGATGGGATCCTCAACAGCTGGGAGGCAAATGTGAAGCTGGAAGGAGATACAGTAATCAGAAATAGCAAGTTGAAGAGACAGGTCGGAACATGACAGGGAGCGAGGAATGCCTATTGGATTAAATTGCATCTATTTCAATGCAAGAGGGCTGATAAGTAAGGCTGGGTGTGGACAGGTACATTCGGCTGGGATATTACATGGCTAAGAGAGGGACAGGACTGATAGCTTAATGTGCCAGGCTGTAGGTGCTTTAGGTGGGACAGAGATGGGGGTAAGAGGGGAGGGGGAGTTGTATTTTTGATTAAGGGGAATATCACAGCAGTATTCAGAGATTAAACAACTGAGGCATCATCCAGTGAGGCTTTGTGGGTGGAGATAAGAAATAAGAAGGGGATGGTGACGTTATTGGGTTGTACTATAGGCCCCCAAATAGTCAATGGGAATTAGAGGAACAAATATGCAGAGGCAATAGAGTCGTCATAGTGGATGATTTTAATTTTCCTAACATTGACTGGGACTGCCATAGTGGAATTTGTTAAATGTGTTCAGGAAAATTTCCTCAAACTGTATATAGAGGGTCCTACTTGGGAAGGGACAAAACTCAACCTACTCTTGGGAAATAGGGCAGGCCTAGCGACTGAAGTGACAGTGGGAGAGCACTTTGGGATCAGTGACCATAGTTCTATTAATTTTAAAAAAGTTATGGAGAAGGACAAAACTGGTCCACAGGTTCAATTCTAAACTGGGACAAGGTGAATTTTGATGGAATTAGACAGGAGCTTGCAGGGGTTGACTGGAGTAGTTTGTTTGCAGGCAAAGGGTCCTCTGGCAAGTGGGAGTCCTTTAGAAATGTGATAGCTAGAGTTCAAGATCTATACTTTCCTGTGAGGGTGAAGGGTAAAGTTGGCCTGCATAGAGAACCTGGATGACAACAGATATTGAGGCTTTGATCAGAAAAAAGGAGGCATGTATCAAGTACAGGCAGCTGGGATCATGGAAATCCTTGGAAGTATATAGGGGATACAGAAGTTTACTGAAGAAGGAAATCAGGAGGGTGAAAAGGGGGCACGAGATAGGTTTGACTGAGAAGATTAGAGGGAACCCAAAGAGATTCTTTAAGTATATTGAAGGAAAAAGAATAACTAGAGAGAGAATAGGACCCCTCAAAAGTGGACATGTATGTGTGGAACTGCAGGAGATGGGCAAGGTCCTCAATGAATATTTCTCCTTTGCGTTTACTGTGGAGAAACACATGAACACTTGGGAAATTAGTGGTGATAACTTGGGGACAGTCCATATCACAGTAGAGGAGGTGTTGGTCGTATTAGAATGTATGAAGGTGGATAAATCTCCCGATCCTAACCAGATATATCCAAGAACACTGCAAGAGGCAAGAGACAAAATTGCGGGGACCCTGACTGATATATTTGCATCATCGTTAGCCATGGGTGAGGTCCTGGAAGACTGGAGGGTAACAAATATTGTGCCCTTATTTAAGAAGGACTGCAAAGAAAACCCTGGAAACCATAGAACAGTAAGCTTAACATCTGTGGTAGGTAAGTTACTTGAGAAGATTCTGAGGGATATGATATACATGCATTTGGAAAGACAGGGTTTGATTAGGAGTAGTCAGCTTGGCTTCATGCGTGGGAGATCATACCTCACAAATTGGTTAGAGTTCTTTGATGAAGTCATCTGGAAGGTTGATGAGGGCAAGGCAGCAAAAGTCTGTATGGATTTCAGTAAGCCTTTGATAAGGTTCCACACAGTAGGCTGCTCTGGAAGGTTAGATCACATGGAATCCAGGGAGAGTTGGCAAATTAGATTAATGGTAGCAATTGGCTTAATGGTAGGAAGCAGAGGGTAATAATGGAAGGATGCTTGTCAGACTGGAGGTCTGTGACTAGTGGTGTGCCTCAGGGTTTGGTGCTGGGCCCATTGCTGTTTGTTATCTATATCAATGATTTGGATGAGAATGTACAAGGCATGATTAGTAAGTTTGCAGATAACACTAAAATAGGCGGTATCATGGACAGTGAGGAAGGTTATCAGAAATTGCAGCACGATCTTGGTCAGTTGGGGAAGTGGGCCGACAAATGGCAAATGGAGTTTAATGTAGATAAGTGTGAGGTGTTGCATTTTGGAAAGTCAAATCAAGGTAGGGGTTTTGTGGTGAATGGTGGGGCCTTAAAGTGTGTAGTGAAACAGAGGAATTTGGAGTTTAGGTGCATGGTTCTCTGAAAGTGGAGTCATGGATAGAGAGGGCAGTGAAGAAGGCTGTTGGCCTTTATCAGTCAGGGCACTGAGTACAGAAGTTGGGAAGTTATGTTGCAGTTGTACAGGACTTTGGTGAGGCCACACTTGGAATATTGTGTTCAGTTTTGGTCACCTTGCTATAGGAAGGATGTTATTAAACTGGAAAGAGTGCAGAAGAAATTTACGAGGATGTTGCCAGGACTCAAAAGACTGAGTTATAGGAGGAGGGTTGACCATCTAGGACATTTTTCTGTAGAGCGTAGGAGAATGAGGGAGGATCTTATAGAAGTGTATAAGATCATGAGAGGCATGGGTAGGATGAATGCACTCAGTCTTTTTCCAAGGGATGGGGAATCGAGGTCTAGAGGGCATCAGTTTAAGAGGGGAAAGAATAAATGGGAGCCTGAGGGACAACTTTTTTACACAGAAGGTGGTATGCATATGGAATGAGCTGCCAGCGGAAGTGGTTGAGATAGGTACATTAACAACGTTTAAAAGATATTTGGACAAATAAATAGTTAGGAAAGGTTTAGAAGGATATAGGCCAAATGCAGGGAAATGGGGTTAGTATGGATGGACTTTTTGGTCAGTATGGACCAGATGGGGCCGAAGGAACTGTCTCCGTACTGTACAGCTCTAATGACCTCTGGGGAACTCCACCAGAAACCTTTCTGCAGCCTGAAAAATATACATTGACTGTTACTTTCTGTTTTCTATGACTCAGTCAATTTAGTGTCTGTGTTGCTCTTGTCCCTTTTACACCATGACCTATAACTTTCCTCACAGCTCTGTTTTATGGTACTGCATCAAACATCCTCTGAAAGCACATGTATATCATATCAACAGTGTTACCATCATTGGGCCTTTGATACCTTTCAAAAACTTCCAGCAATTAAAGATGATCTTCTTTTTAGAAATCTGTCCTGCCTCCTAAACAATCCACCTTCCTCCATGCAACTCCTAATTCCATTCTGAATAATTGTCTCTAGAAGCTGCCCTGCCACTGAAGTTAAAATAACTGGTTTGTGTCTATTGGCTTATCCTTACAACCTTTAGTTATAGAGGTCTACAGCATGGAAAAAGACCCTTTGGTCCATCAAGTCTGCACTACTCAAAAAACAATCAGCTAACTATTCGAATCCCATTTTCCAGCACTTGGCCCACACCGCAAGTGTACATCAAAATACGTAAATGTTTTGAGAGTTAATGCTCTACCACCCTTACAGGTAATGAGTTCCAGATTCCCACTACATTCTGGGTGAAAAGAATATTCCTCATTTCCTCTAAACATCCAGCCCCTTACCTTAAATTTATGCATCCTTGGTCATTGATCCCTCTACCAAGGGGAGTGTTCCTTTCTGTCTACCCTATCTGTGCCCCTCAATTTCAAGGAGGGTCCAGGAAAATGTGGATGTCATGCATGGCTCAAAGATTTACATCACGATTACCCAGTTATCATCCAGCAGGCTAGCAAAATAGAGTCAGCTTTTTCTGTCAGATTAATGTCACTAATGAGACATATTGCAGTAGTGTTTGGATACATTTATCTCTTTACTGACTTTGGTCCTCACCCAAACACAACACAAAATAGGCCCGAAACGTCAGCCTTCCTGCTCCTCTGATGCTGCTTGGCCTACTGTGTTCATCCAGCTCTACACCTTGTTATCTCAGATTCTCCAGCACCTGCAGTTCCTACTATCTCTGAAACAAAAGTCAGTGTTATTTGTTGCTGTGAAGCCATATGTTGGTGGGTAATGTTGGCAAAATTCACTGGACTCTAAACTATAAAACTGGAACTTCTAAATCCCAGTCTCAACTGAACGCTTGTACTTTTCTATAAATACATGTGTGAAAGTTTGTGGCGAGTAAGAAGATGACTTAAGCTGATGTGCGAAGATCCACGTCTACCTTGCAAAGTGTACCTTCTGGCTGCCCAGTGGGCAGACAGCACCATTCACGATGAATATTATATGTCTTCAGTACTGGTCTTAATTTCAATTCTGGCTTTTAGAAGTGAATTTTCTCTAAATTGTACCTAAGTTCAGGCATTATTAATGTTATATATTCATTTCAACGTGGCAGTTTTCAATATTTCTTGTTTGTTTGGAGTGTGCTGTGATGTGCTTCTCATTCTGATGAGGGATTTAACCTACTCACCTTGGGGGAAAAATTGCTGGAATGCATTTAACCCATGTTATGATCAGGATTATCAGAAAAAGTAGTTACGCTAAAGGGAAAATATTTTGAAACGAATCGTTAAGATTGAAGTGTGGTCCACTTTAATAACACAGCAAGCCGTTTGTAGCCAATGTGAGATTTAAACTTAAGTAGAAGATGAAATACTAATGTCAAATCTTTCTTGTGATATTCTGGTTTATAAAGTTGTGGTTTTAAGCAATACCTTAAATGACGTTAAGGCAATCATGTTGTGAGTACAATTTCGTCATTTAAGAAACATTTAGACAGCACATTGTTTGGGATAGGTATGGAGCGATATGGACAAAACACAGGCAATTGGGGCTAGTTTAAATTGTGAAAACTGGGCGGCATGGTGAGTTGGGCCAAAGGGCCTGGTTCCATGCTACAGACATCTATGATTCTATGATTCATAAATCCCTGTTCAAAGGGGTGCAGAGGAGATTCATTAGGAAGCTGGCTGGGATGGAAAATTTAAATTATGAGGAAAGGCTGGATAGGCTTGGGGTTGTTTTCTTTCGAACAGACAAGACTGAGGAGCGATCTGGTTGAGGTATACAAGATTATGAGGGGCACGGACAGAGTGGATAAAGAGCAGCTGTTCACTAAGTTGAAGGGTCAGTAATGAGGGATCACAAGTTCAAGGTGAGGGACAGGAGGTTTAGGGGGTATGAGATGAAAAACATTTTTTTACCCAGAGGGTGGTGACGGAATGGAATGTGTTGTCTGAGCAGTGGTGGAGGTGAATTGACTCACATCCTTTAACAAGTACCTGGATTTAGCACTTCGCACATCGTAATATTCAAGGCTATGGACAAGTGAAGTTGAAAGTCAGGTGCTTGTCACGTGTCGGTGCAGACTCGATGGGCCAAAGAGCTGCGTCTGCACCATATGATTCAATGAAAACAATTCCAGCCTGTTCAATCTCTGTTCACAACCAAACTCTCAAGTCTAGGCAAGATCCTGACAAATCTCTTCTGGACTCTTCTCTCTAGTGCTATTATATCCCTCCTACAATGCAGATTCCAGAACTACACACAAGACCCTAGCTATGGCCAAACCAATGTTTTACACAGTTCCAGCATAAACTCCCTGCTCTTAAACATTACGCCTCAGCTAATAATAGCAAGTATATGCCTTTTTAACCACTTTATCATGTGTCCCGCTACCTTAATGGACTAATGGATACGCACACCACGGTTTCTCTGACCTTCAGTGTTTCCCAGGGTCCTGCTGTTCATCACTTATTCCCTTGCCTTTTTTGCCCTGCCCATAGGCATCACCTTACATTTATCCAGATTGAATTCCATCTGCCATTATCAGCCCAGCCCATCTGACCTGCCCAAATATATCCACCTGCAATCTAAGCATATCTTCCTCATTTTCTCGTACCCCATCAATTTTTGTTTTCTCTCTGAACTTACTGATCAACCCGCCTACATTCAAGTCTCCATCATTTATATATACCATAAACAGCAAGGGCACAAAATTGATCTCTATGTGACCTCACTGGACACAGACTTCCAGTCACAAAAACATCTCATATCATCCTCTGATTAAAAACCAAAAGAACTGTGTATGCTGTAAATCAGGAACAAAAACAAAGTTGCTGGAAAAGCTCAGCAAGTCTGGCAGCATCTGCGAAGGAAAAAACAGAGTTAACGTTTCGGGTCCGGTGACCCTTCCTCAGAACTGATGGTGGCTGGGAAAATGTCAATTTATATGCAGAAATTAGGGAGTTGGGTGGGGTAGGGAGTAAACGTTAGGATAGAGCCCAAAGAGAGAGAAAGACAGTCGGACAGACAAAGGAGTTGCTAATGATCAGGCTGGGAGGGTGAGCAGTCGTTAAAGGGGACTGTTAGTGACTAACAACATGGGGTGTGTAATGGCATTAACAACTAATCATCCTCCTGTTCCTTTGAGTTTCTTCCAATCATCATCTCACCACTGATGTTAGACTTAATGGCCTGTAGCATCCTGGTTTATCCCTTCATCCTTTCTTGAGTAATGGTACCATATTGGCTATCCTCCAGTCCTCTGGCATCACTCCTGTGGCCAGAGAAGAATTGGAAATTATTGCCAGGGCACAGCTATTTCTTCTCTTGTCCCCCTCAACAGTATAGAATACAGCTACTTGTGATTTAGATACTTTTACGTCTGCTCATTCTAGGAACTGGAAGTTGTCTGGAGTATAATCTGGACATATGTGAGGTGATGCATTTTGGAAGATCAAGTACAGGTGGAAATTATGCCATGAATGGCACATCCCTTAGGAGTATTGATATGCAGAGGGATCTGGGTGTGCAGGTCCACAGATCATTGAAGGTGGCAGCGCAGGTAGATAAGGTAGTAAAAAAGGCCTTTGGCATGCTTGCCTTCATTGGAATGGGCATTGAGCATAAGGACAAACGTTATGCTGCAGCTTTGTAGAACGTTAGTTAGGCCACACTTGGAATATTGTGTACAGTTCTGGTCACCACACTACCAGAAGGATATGGATGCTTTGGAGAGGGTACAGAAAAGGTTTACCAGAATGTTGCCTAGTATGGGGGATTTTAGCTATGAAGAAAGGTTGGATACACTGGGTTTGTTTTCACTGAAGTGCAGGAGGTTGTGGGGCGACCTGAAAGAAGTTTATAAGATTGTGAATGGCATGGATAGAGTGGAAAATATGAGGTTTTTTCATAGGGTAGAGAGGTCAATTACTAGAGGACACAAGTTTAAGATGAAAGGGGCAAGTTTAAAAGAGATGAGCGAGGCACGATTTTCACACAAAGGGTGGTGAGTGCCTGGAACGTGCTGCCAGAGGTGGTGGTGGAAGCAGACACAATAGCAACATTCAAGAAGCACCTGGATGAATACATGAATAGGAAGGGAATAGAGGGATACTGGTCCTGTAAATGAAGACAGTTTTAGCATGGAAGGGCAAAATGGCGCAGGCTTGGAGGGTCAAAGGGCCTGTTCCTGAGCTGTATAGTTTTTTGTTCAATCGCAATTGGAGGTACACATGGCTCATGTCCAGCTTCATGAAGGACAGCCCCCTGCCAGTTTTACATATCGTTCTTCTATGTGAAGAATTGGATGTTTATCCAGGTGAGAAAAGTGGTTTACCGTCTGTCTAAGAGCGAAGGCGAACTGACCCGCTGGGCTTCACAAATGGTACGACCGGTGCTGCCCATTCAGCAACCTGGACTGGTTCGATGCTTTCTTTGCTTTCCAGCCTCCTGATTTCTGCCTCTACTTTTGCACTCAAGGCAAATGGCACTGAGCAGACCTTACAGAATCGTGGAATTGCTTCTTAGTCAATGTGTAAGGTGACCTAGGCCCCTTGGATAGTCCATCGGCCTTCCTGAAAGACGGCTGGGTATTTAGTTAGGATTTCACTCGGAAAGCCATCTTCCAATCGAAAAATATTGAGCCAATTTGGTTGAATCTTTCACAACCAATTTTGCCCCCTTTAGCTTGGGCCTGAGTCTTTTACTGCAATTAGTGCTAACTGAACCAGCTGCTTCTCATAAGAGACCAGAATCAAAGTTGTAACCTTAATCTGTAAAGGTTCCCCAGTGTAGGTTCTCAGCCTGGCTGAGGTCTGACGCAAACTTAAGGGTTAGAGTCCAGAGAGAATTTTGGTAATGACTGGTTCTGCAATCACTGATACAGTCACACCCATATCAACCTCCATTAGAACTGGGTGACCATTTAACCAGACGTTTATTTTGACTGGCTCTGATTTACATGCTGCTAAGCAACTTAACTGTTCCAAAGCAGCTGTATGTGAACTTTTCAGGGTGTGCACTTGCCTGGATACCGGCCTATGAGGTCTGTTACTCAATTCAGGCCCAGTGGGACTCTTTTGCTGTCTCAAGTCTGCATAGCAGCAGCAACTACAATGGCCTACTGTCTGAATGAGGCTTGGCTTTGTTTTGGGATTTGCTCCGGGATTACCTGGAGTCCCTCTGTTCAGGATATGTATTGAGTGAGGCAATGCTATTATCTTCATTCAAGTGGTGCTCCCCAAGCTCAGTTGGCCCGGTGAGAGTTTCCACTTCCATCAGAATATGCTGTAACTCATAAGCTCCACTTGCCACATTTTCTCATGACAAAGCCAGCTGTACTGCCTGTATGAAGTCCAGTTCAGCTTCAGCTAGGAGGTGCTTTTGCATGGCCACATCATTAATGCAACATACCAAACAGTCTTTCGGCGTATCACTTAGGGTTAAACTAAAATTACATGCCTCTGCCAGTTATCTTAACCTCAGCAAAAATCCCAACAAGGATTCCCCTGGGTCTCATATGCTATCGGTTTTACTAGGCAGTTTGAGAATTAGAGGAGGCTTAGGGTTGTAATATTCCTTAGCTAAATCTGTCAACTCTTGAAAGGTTTTAGTATCTGGTGTCTCTGGGAAGGTCAGACTTCTGATAACCGAAAATGCTTGCGGACCCGCAGGGGTCATAAGAATTACTTGTTGCTTTTCATCTGCCCCAATGTCATTTACGCAGAAAAAATATGTATTCCTTCCACATACTGGGCTCAGTCTTTGACGGCAAGATCAAATGAGTAAAGCTTCCCAAATAGTGGCAAGATGTCAGAAATGCTTACCCCAACTCAAAGACTACTGTTGCAAGTTAATCTCTTTAGGGGCGTGTTTTTCTCTCGTCATCACTGAAATAATACCTCAAAGGCTGGTACCCTGTTACCAAGTCACCCTTTACTTACATGTGCAGAAAACCTGACACTCACCCAGCTAGCTCCGTGTCAGCTCATAGACTGTGAAGAAAAATCAGAGTAACTTTGATTTTTTTTCTTCACAGATGCTGCCAGACCAGCTGAGCTTTTCCAGCAACTTCTGTTTTTGTTCTCACTATTTCTTCCTTGATTATAGATTCAAGCATTTTCCCCACTACAGAAGTTAAGCTAATGGGCGTATAGTTACTGGAACCGCCTCAGAGTCCAGCAAATTTTGGTAAATTACCACGAGTACATTTGTTATTTCCACTGCCCTCTCTTTAGTACCCTGGGATGCATTCCAACAGCGCCAGATCCAACTTTAACAGCAGTAACTTGTCCAACAATACCTCTTTAGTGATAATGATTTTTTTGTTGATTCTCACCTGCCATAGCCTCCTTGTCATCAATTATTGGCATGTTATTTGTGTCTTCCACAGTGAAGACTGACACAAAATACCTGTTCAACACCTTGGCTATTTCCTCATTTCGCATTATTAAATCCCCCTTCTCATCCTCCAGAAGATTATAAAGTCATGGGGGGCATAGGTAGGGTGAATAACCAAGGTCTTTTCCCCAGGTTAGGGGAGTCCAAAGCTGAAGGGCATAGGTTTAAGGTGAGAGGGGAAAGATCCAAAAGGAACTTGTGGGGCAACCTTTTCATGCAGATGGTGCTGTGTGTATAGAACGAGCCGCCAGAGGAAGTGGTGGATGCGGGTAGAATTACAACATTTAAAAGGCATCTAGATAGGAATATGAATAGGAAGGGTTTCGATGGATATGGGCCAAATGCTGGCAAGTGGAACGGGATGAGTTTAGGATACCTCATCGGCATGGACAAGTCGGACAGAAGAGTCTGGGTCTGACACTATCTCTGTTTTAAGTAATTGCCCCTGATTTTCAAACAGCTGAGTTGTAGATCATCTCATCAGAGATAACATCTGCTCCATCTCTACCTGTTCAGGTCTCATTAGGATATTATATAACCTCTTACCCTTTTAAACTCCAGTGGATGCAAGACTGGCTTGTTCAACCTTTCCTGAAAAGACAAATCATCCACTCTAGGTTCTAGTCCAATATATTTTCTCTAAACTACCTCCAATGTATTTACTTAAATAAAGCGATCAAAAACTGTGCACAGTACTTCAGGTGTTATCTCACTAATGTCCTGGATAACTGAAACATAACCTCATTTCTGTATTCTAGTCATCTTGCAATAAGTGATATCATTTCATTACCTTTCCTAATTACTTGCTGAACCTGCAAACCAACCTTTTACAATTCTTGGATAAGGACCCTCAGATCCCTCTGGGATTAGAACAGATAGGTGCTTGTTTTTGACTGGCGCAAACTTGATGGACCAAAGCACCTTGTTCTGTGCTGTAGACATTATTACTCTATCTCAGAGCTCCTCATTTTCTCACCAATTAGATCAAATGCTTTTTGTTCTTCCTGCCAAAATGGACAATTTCACATTTTTCCACATGATATTCCATTTGCTATATCTTTCACCACTCACTTAAACTATCTGTATCTTTTTGTATGTTCTGACGAAGAGTCACTTGACTCTTTTCAGGTTGGCAATTTGCACCCAATGGCATTCCACAGGACTTGGAAGAAGGAATCGAATGTACTGTAGCCAAATTTACAGACAACACAAAAAGAGATGGAAAGGCAAATTGTGAAAGGGATACAAACAGTTTACAGAGATGTGGAGGTACTGATGTTGAACTGAAGTGGACAAAGTCAGATATCAGATGACACCAGGTTATAGTCCAACAGGTTTATTTGAAATCACAAGCTTTCAGAATGTAGCCCCTTCGTCAGGTGTTAAGTAAGTGGTTAAAAAGTTGGCAAATGGAGTATAATATGGGAAAATGTGAATTTTTCTCTTTGGAAGGGAGAACAAAAGAACGATATTATTTGAATGGAGAAAACTGCAGAATACTGCAACATGAAGGGACCTGCGAGTATTATAGGAAGAAATACAGAAAGCTAGCACACAAGTGCAGAAGATAATCAGGAAGGTTGTTGGAATGATGACCCTTATTTCAAGGGGATTGAAGTATAAGAATGGGAAAGTCTTGCTGCGGCTGTACAAGGTGCTAGTGAGACCACATCTGGAGTACTGTAAGCAGTTTTTATCCCCGTATCTAAGAAAAGGTATTATTTCACTGGAGGCAGTTCAGTAAAGGTTCACTAGGAGGGATTGTCTTATGAGCAAAGGTTAAACAGGTTGAGATTCTGCTCATTGGAATTTAAAAGAATGAGAGGTGATTGCATTGAAACATGTACAATTCTTATGGGACTTGACAGAGTAAATACTGAGGATGTTTCCCCTCATGAGAGAGTCTAGGACTAGACGGCATTGTCTCAGAATAGAGGAGCACCAGCATGACACTATCTGTAAGGTATGATTCGGTTGCTCAAACACCATCATGGTCAATGTTCCCTTGAAGCTGTGTGGCTGTAAAAGCACTTGGAGGATCCGTGCACGCTGATCAACTTGTGAACACATTAACTTCTAGTTCTGTAAACCACTGCTGCGGAATGGATCTTTAAAAATTACAGGGAACGTAGATCATGATCTCCTGTCCTAATGAGGGAGTTACTCAAGGGGTCCTCAATACTGATTCCAGACCCCATGAAGTCACACAGCATCAGGTCAAACATAGCCAAGGAAAGCTCCTGCTGATAAGGGGAGGTGATGGCTTAGTAATATTATCACTAGATCTATTAACACAGAGATCTGGGTCATGTTCTGAGGACCCGGGTTTGAATCCCGTGTGGGATTTTTAAAAGTTTGGAATTAGATCTAACAGTGACCACGAAACCATTGCCAATTGTTGGAAAAACCTGCCTCGTTCACTAATGTCCTTTAGGGAAGGAAATCTGCTGTCCTTACCTGGTCTAGCCCAGATGTGACTACAGACCCACAGCAATGTGGTTGATTCTTATCTCTGGGCAATTAGGGATGAACAATTTATGGTGGCCTAACCAATGCCCACATTTCCTGGATGAATTAAAAGAACATACCCACCACCCCCTCTCAACTCAGGGATCAGTACTGCTCCAGGCTGAAAGCCACATACAGGAAATACTGAGGGTGGCAAAGGGCAAAATATGTACTCTAACTGAGGTTCTTCAACATTCATTATGAAACTTGATGAGTTGGTTGAGTTCTAAAGGACAGAGCTGCTCATTTGGGACTGCAGCTGGTGGTGAGGGAACCAACAAGAGGGAGAATGAACTTGATCTCACCCTCAATGTACTGTAGCTGATGCATCTGTCCACGGCTAGGAGAGGCCAGCACACAATCCTTATGAACTGGGCTAAATAGAATGGATTTCAAATAGATGTTGCAATTTAATACTGGACATCCATGATGTGTTGTGGGAAATCAGAAGCAGCAGAATTGTATTCAGACACAATCTATAACCACATGGCCTAGTATATGCCAGACTACCGTTACCACTAATTCAGGGGATCAATACTGGTTCAATGAGGGTGGAGGAGGTTATACCAGGAGCAGTACCAAGCATATCTAAAAATGCGATAGCAAACTAATGGAGCCAAAACACAGGACTACCTGCATGCTAAGCAGCACACGCGGCATGCACTAGTTACAACTAGTGATCCCACAAACCAATGGATTAGATCTGAACTCTGTAATCCCTTCCTAACAGCACTACGGGTGTACCTTCACCAAATGGGACTGTAACAGTTCAAGATGGGAGCACGCTTGCACTTTTCTAAGGGCAATTACAGACGGGTAATGAACAGCCTAGTCATGAATGTCCACATCCCAAAGGAATCAAAAGTGTAAGAAAGTTCAGTAACACAGATGAGTTCAATTTGAGTTGGGGTTGAAGAGGAAGTGGACAATGAATACAAACCTTCTTCCACTGAGGTAAGAGCAGCACCACAATCACCACAGTCTTCTCCAACATCATAATTAACAGGTAAAGTGCACACTGTCCAACCCAGGCACTGCACTCCAGTGGGTCCCCTGCAATTAAAGTTTAATACATGGAGTGAGTGCTGCATGCAACTGGTTAACAGCTGGATTATTAGATTTCAATTTCAATGCATAAATGCAGTCAAAACCAAACCGCATTCAGGCTTGCGGTAATAAGTGACGGTACAGACTCAATAGGTTGAAGAGCATTTTCTGCACTTTACAATTCTATGAATATACAAGTCACAAGTGGCAAAGAAAGACCAACTCCACTAAGTGAGATTTTAAGCACCACCCTCACCCCACACCCCCTTGAAGTTCAATGGCATTATCACTGCTGAATCCTTCACTGTCAACAATCTGGAGATTACCAAAGACCAAGATACTCAACTGGACCAGAGCAGTATTTTCATCCTGATTCCCAGTGATATCAGTCTTGCTAGGGCTCTGTGATGTCACCCCCTGTCAAAAGTGGCCTTGATGTCAAGGGCTGTCACTCTCACCTCACCTCTGGAGTTCAGCTCTTTTGTTCACGTTTGAACCAAGGCTGTAATGAGCTCAGGAGCTGAATGGCCCTGTTGGAACCCAAACTGGGCGTCACTGAGCAGGTTATTGCTAAGCAGGTGCTGCTTGATAGCACTGTTGATGACACCTTCCATCACTTTACTGATGATCGAGAGCAGACTGATGGGTTGGATTTACCCTGCTTTTTGTGTACAGGACATACTTGGGCAATTTTCCACATTGTCAGGTAGATACCAGTGTTGTAACTGTACTGGAACAGCTTGGCTAGGGGACCGGCAAGTTCTGGAGCACAAGTCTTCATACCATATGTTATCAGTGTCCACGGCCTTTGCTGTATCCAGTGCCTCCAACCGTTTCTTGATATCACATGGAGTGAATCATTTTGGCTGAAGACCGGCATCTGTGATGCTGGTGACCACTGGATCAGGCTGAGATGGATCATGCATTTGGCACTTCTGGCTGAAGACTGTTGCGAATGCTTCAGCCTTATCTTTTGCACTGATGTGTTGGTTCATCCATCATTGAGGATGGGGATACTTGTGGAGCCTGCTCCCCTCTCAGTGAGTTGTTTAATTATCCACCACCACTTACGGCTGGATGTGGCAGGACTGCAGAGCTTATATCTGATCCATTGGGTGAGGGACTGCTTAGCTCTTCTATCACTTGCTGCTTATGCTGTTTGGCCAGCAAATAGTCCTGTTTGGTAGCTTTACCAGGTTGACATCTCATTTTTAGGTATGCCTGGTGCTGCTCATGGCATGCCCTTCTGCACATTGTTGAACCAGGATGATACTCTGACTTGACGGTAATGGTTGAGTGGGGGATATGCCGGGCCATAGGGTTTCAGATTGTGCTGCAGTACAATTCTGCTGCTGGTGATGGCTCACAGCGTCTCATGGATGCCCAGTCTTGAGTTGCTAGATCTGTTTGAAGTCTGTCCCATTTAGCATGGTGATAGTGCCACACAACACGCTGGAGGGTATTCTCAATGTGGAGGCAGCACTTCATCTCCACAAGGACTGTACGGTGGTCACTCTTACTGATACTGTCATAGACAAACGCATCTGCAGCAGGCAGATTTTTCCACTTGTTGGTTCCCTCACCACTTGCTGCAGACCCAGTCTAACAGCAATGTCCTTTAGGACCCGACCAGCTTGGTCAGTAGTGCTGCTGCTGAGTCATTCTTGGTGGTGGACATTGAAATCGTCTCATCCAGAGTACGATTTGCGCTCTTGCGACCCTCATTGTTCCTCCAAGTGCTGTTCAACAGATTCATCAGGATGACAGGTTCATCAAACAAGGGAGGACAGTACATGGCAATCAGCAGGAGGTTTCCTTGCCCAAGTTTAAACTGAAGCCATGAAACTTCATGGCATCTGCAGTCAATGTTAAGAACTTACAAGCAACACCAGCCTGACTGTATACAAATGTACTGCTACTTTGTTTGGGGTCTGTCCTGCTGGTGGGACAGGATGTATCCAGGGATAGTAGGTGGTGGTGGTGTCTGGGACACTGTCTGCAAGATATGATTCTGTGATATAATTATGTCAGGCTGTTGCTTGACTAGTATAAGATAGTTCACCAATATTTGGCACTAGCCCCCAGGTGTTAGTAAGGAGGACATCGCAGGGTCAAAAGGGCCTTTTCTGCAGTAGTCTTTTCCAGTGCCTAGGTCAATGCAAGTTGGTCCATCCATTTTCACTTCTTTGAGAGTCAACCACATTGCTGTGGGTCTGGGGTCACAAATAGGCCAAACCAGGTGAGGATGACAGATTTTCTTCCCTAAACGATATTAGTGAGACAGATAGGTTTTTTCAACAATCAACAATGGTTTCATGATCATCAATAGATTCTTAATTCAAGATTTTTTTTACTGAATTCAAATTCTGCCGTGGTGAGATCTGAATCTGGCTCCCTAGAACATGAGCCTAGTTTCTGGACTAATACTCTCGCGATAACACCTCTAGGCAATCACCATTTTATAATAGGGGGAGGCAATAATATCTTTACATAAGGAGACCAAAATGGGACACAATACTCCAGGTGTGGTTTCACCAAGGCTCTGTACAGCTGCATGAAGATGTCCTTGATACTGCGTTCAAATACCCTTGCAATCAAGGTCAACATAACCACTGCCTTTCAAAATAGTCGGTGCACCTGCATGTTTACTTTCAGTAACTGGTATATATGGACACTTAGGTTTCATTTGCACATCAACACTTCCCAGTCTATCACCATCAAACTACTACTCTGCGAATCTGTTTTCACACACTGAAATGGATAATTGTATCAAAACAGAGATGAGGATCAGGAATAGGTCACCAGGCCCTTTAAGTCTGTTCTGCCATTCAATATGATCATGGCTGATTTCCTACCTCAATGCCATATTTCCACTTTTCCACCTGCCCCTTGATACCTTTAAAATCAAAAAGAAAACCTGTTTCTTCAATAGAACATAGAACAGTACAGCACAGTACAGGCCCTTCGGACCACGATGTTATGCAACCTATTTTCCTACTCTAAGATCAAACTATCCTGCATACCCTACATTTTACTATCATCCATGTGCCTATCCAAGAGTTGCTTAAATGTCCCTAATGTATCTGACTCCACAACCACTGCCAGCAGCGCATTCCACACACCCACCACTCTCTGTGTAAATACTTGATGAGACGGGCCAATAGGCCAAGGAATGGCAGGTGGAGTTTAATTTAAATAAATGTGAGGTGCTATATTTTGGAAAGGCAAATCAGGGCAGGACTTACACACTTAATGGAAAGGTCCTGGGGAGTGTTGCTGAACGAAGAGACCTTAACTGCAGGTTCATAGTTCCTTGAAAGTGGAGTCCCATGTAGACAGGATAGTGAAGAAGGCGTTTGGTACGCTTACCTTTATTGGTCAGTGCATTGAGTGTAGGAGTTGGGTGGTCATGTTGCGGCTACACAGGAAATTGATCAGGCCACTTTTGGAATACTGCATGCATTTCTATTCTCCTTGCTATAGGAAGGATGTTGTGAAAATTGAAATGGTTCAAAAAAGATTTACAAGGATGTTGCCAGGGTTGGAGGGTTTGAGCTAAAGGGAGAGGCTGAGTAGGCTGGGGCTATTTTTCCTGGTGCGTCGGAGGCTGAGGGGTGGCCTTATAGAGGTTTATAAAATCATGAAGGGCATGTATAGGTTGAAGAGGCAAGATGTTTTCCGAGGGTGCGAGAGTCCAATACTAGACGGCATAGGTTTAAAGTGAGAGGGGAAAGATTTAAAAGAACCTAAGGGGCAACCTTTTCACACAGAGGGTGGTACATGTATGGAATGAGGTGCCAGAGGAAGTGGTGGAGGCTGGTACAACTACAACGTTTAAAAGGCATCTGGATGGGTATATGAATAGGAAGGGTTTAGAGGGATATGGGCGAAATGCTGGTAAATGGGATGTGATTAATTTAGGAATCTGGTCGGTATGGATGAGTTGGACTGAATGGTCTGTTTCCGTGCTGTACAGCTCTATGACTCTACATATTCAGTGACTTCACTTTCTGCGGTAGAAAATGGCACATGTTTACTACACTTTAAATGAAAAAAATCTTTCCTCATCTTAGGTGTAAATGGCCTACCCTGCATCCTGAGACTGCAATTCCATGGTTCTAGATTCTCCAACAGGGAAAACACACTCCATGCATCTGTTCTGTCCAGATTTCTTAGGACAGTATATGTTTCAATCAGATCCCCTCTCATCCTTCTGAATTCTAATGTAAACAGACCCATCTGTTCTCATAGCACAGTCCTAACATCCCCAGTATCAGTCTAGTGACCCTCTGCTGCACACTCTCTATGGCCAGTTTACTTTTTCTTAAGTAGGGACACCAAAACTGCATGCACTACTCCAGCTGTGTTCTCATCAAAGCTCTGTATAACTGCAGTAAGAATCCCCACTTCTGAACTCAAATCCTCTTGCATGAAGGCCAATAAACCATTTGTCATCTTAATTGTTTGCTGTAGGACTGGTGTACGAGGATACAGGTCCCAATCTATCACCTTCTACATAATACTCATCCTTTCTGTTTTTCACACTGAAGTACACAACTTTATATTTGGCAACATTGTACTGCATCTGCTATGTGTTTGCCCAATCACTCAACTTGTCTAAATTACCACGCAACTCACAATCCCACCGAGTTTTATGTCATCAGCAAACTTGGAAATATTGTATATGGCTCCTCAAACCAGTTACTCATAACTTTCGTGAATAGCTGGGGCCCAAGCATTGATCCTTGCCGTATATCACTAGTCACTGCCTGGCCCTCAGAAGAACACCCAGACAATTTTATACTCTAGCATTTTCTCTACTACTTATGTTAGGTTATCTGGTGTGTAATTCTTTTTTTTTTCTTATCTCTCTCCCTTTTTAAATAGTGGAGATACATCTTCCATTCTCCAATCTGCAGGAACTGTCTTTAGAATTTTGGAAGACGACCACCAATGCATCACCTATTTCCAGGGGCACTTCCTTTAATACGCTGGGATGTAAAATATCAGATGCAAGTGATTTGTCAGCCTTTAACCTCATTAATTTCCCCAGCACCATTTTCATTCTAATACTGATTTCCTTCAATTCCTCCCTCATATTCAACCTTGGCTCTGCAGCATTTCACGGAGAAGGAGATGACTGATGTTGAGGTCAGGGATGAGTGTGTGAATACTGTAGAGAATGCCAATATATTGAAGGAGGAAGTTCTGGTTATCCTAAATTGCATTAAGGTAGACAAGTCTCTAGGGCCAAATGGGATCTATCCCAGGTTAATGCAAGAGGCAAGGGAAGAAATAGCTGGGGCATTAGCAGATGTCTTCACATCTTCTTTGACCACAGGCAAGGTCCTTGTTTAAAGAAAGGAAGCAGGGAGGGACAAGATATATGCACATTTGAAAGAAAATGGACTAGTTAGTGACAGGCAGCATGGTTTTGCATGGGGAAGGTCATGTCTCACGAACCTGATTGAATCTTTTGAAGAAGTGACAAAGATAATTGATAAGGGAAGGGCTGTGGATGTAGTTCATGTGGACTTTAGTAAGGCATTTGATAAAATCCCACATGGCAGGTTGGTAGAAAAACTAAAATTTCATGGGATTCGGGATGGGCTGGCTAGATGGATACAAAACTGGGTTGGTCATAGAAGACAGACGGTAGCGCTGGGTGTTTTTCAGAATGGAGACCAGTAACTAGTGGCATTCCACAAGGATAAGTCTTAGGTCCTCTGTTGTTTGTAGTATATATAAATGATAGGGAGGAAAATGTGCCTGGTCTGATTAGTAAGTTTGCAGATGACATGGTGTAGTTGCTGATAGTGCTGATAATTGTGAAAGGATAAAACATGATATAGAAAGATTGAAGACTTGGGCACAGAAATGGCAGATGGAGTTTAATTCAGGCAAATGTGAGGTGATGCATTTTGAAGGTTCAAATTTAGACGTGAATTATACTGTTAATGGCAGAATTCTTAGGAATGCTAACATTCAGGCGGATCTAGGCGTGCAGGTCCACAGTTCCCTAGAAGTGGCAACACAGGTAGCCAAAGTGATTAAGAAGGCATGTGGCATTGCTTACTTTCATTGGCCAGGGCATGGAGTACAAGAGTTGGCAAGCCATGTTGCAGTTATATAAAACCCTTGTTTGGCCGCATTTGGAGCACTGTGTGCAGTTTTGGTCACCACATTACCAGAAGGACGTAGAAGATTTGGAGAGAGTGTGGAGAAGGTTCGCCAGGATGTTGCCCGGATTATTTTCACTGGAAAGATGGCGGCTGAGAGGAGACCTGATAGAGGTCTACAAAATTATGACAGGCATAAATAGGGGGATGGTCAGAAGCTTTTTCCAAGGGTTGAATTTTCAATTACAACAGGCACAGGTTCAAGGTGAGTGGGAAAAGTTTAAGGGAGATATGCGAGAGAAGTTTTTTGCGCAGAGAGTGGTAGGAGCCTGGAACGCAATGCCAGAAGTGGTGGTGGAAGCAGGCACATTGGTGACATTTAAGAGGCATCTGGATGGCTACATGAATAGGGAGGGAATAGAAGGATACGGACTGAATAAGGACAGAAGGTTTGTTTTTTAATTTAGTCAGGGCATGATGATTGGCACAGGCTTGGAGGGCCAAAGGGCTTGTTTCTATGCCGTGCTTCTCTTTTATTCTTTGTTCTTTTGTGAAGACAGAATCAAAATGTGTATTTAATTCTTCTGTCATTTCTTTGGCCCTCATTATAATTTCCCTGCTTCTGACTGCAAAGCATCCATGTTTGTTTTTACTAATCTTTTTTTCTTTGCATATTTATAGAAGACTTTACGGTCAACTTCTACATTCCCTGCAATTTTAATCTCATACTATGTTAATCCAACCCTTTGATCGAATTTTTAGGCCTATTTTGCTGAATTCTAAAATACTTCTAATTCTCAGGCTTGCTGCTTTTTCTGGCAATTTTATACATCTCTTCTTTGAACATAAGAACATAACATAAGAACCAGGAGTAGGAGTAGGCCATCTGGCCCTTCGAGCCCACTCTACCATTCAATAAGATCATGGCTGATCTTTTTATGGCCTCAGTTCCATTTACCCACCCTCCTACTATAACCCTTAATTCCTTTACCATTCAAAAAATTATCTGAGCTTTAAAAACATTCAATAAGGAAGCCTCAACTGCTTCACTGGGCAAGGAATTCCACAGATTCACAATTCTTTGGATGAAGAAGTTCCTCCTCAATTCAGTCTTAAATCTGGTCCCTCTAATTTTGAGGCTATGCTGTCTTGTTCTAGTTTCACCCACCAGTGGAAACAACCTCCCTGCTTCTATCTTGTCTATTCCCTTCATAATTTTATACGTTTCAATAAGATCCCTCTTATTCTTCTAAATTCCAATGGATATAATTCCAGTCTACTCAGCTTCTCCTCATAAGTCAACCTTCTCAACTCCAGACTCAACCTAGTGAACCTCCTTTGCACCCCCTCCAGTGCCTGTACATCCTTTCTCAAGTAAGGAGACCAAAACTGCACACAGTACTCCAGCTGTGGCCTCAGCAGCACCCTATACAGCTGCAGCATAACCTCCCTGTTTTTAAACTCCATCCCTCTAGCAATGAAGGACAATATTCCATTTGCCGTCTTACTTACCTGCTGCAACTGCAAACCAACATTTTGTGATTCATGCACAAGGACTCCCAGGTCCCTCTGCGCAGCAGCATGCTGCAATTTTTTACCGTTCAAGTAATAGTCCTTTTTACTGTTATTCCTACCAAAATGGATGACTTCACATTTATCAATATCATACTCCATATGCCAGATCTTTGCCCACTCAGTTAAACTATCTATATCTCTCTGCAAACTTTCAGAGCTTTTTGCACACTTCGCTCTACCACTCATTTTAGCATCAACTGCAAGTTTTGACACACTACACGTGGTCCCCAACTCTAAATCATCCATGCAAATTGTAAATAATTGTAGTCCCAACACTGATCCCTGAGGCACAGCACTAGTCACTGATTGCCAACCAGAAAAGCACTCATTTATTCCCACTCTTTGCTTCCTGTTAGTTAACCATTGCTTCCTGTTAGTTAACCAATCTTCTATCCAATCTAATAATATTCCTAATTACTTTTGTAAGAAATAGTTGAACCACTTATCCTCTTTTTTTTCAGACAGGAACTAATAATTGATATAAAACAAAGAGCTGTGGATGCTGGCGATCTGAAACAAAAACAGAAATTGCTGGCAAAACTTAGCAAGTCTAGCAGCATCTGTAGGAAAGAAAGCACAGTTAATGTTTCAAGTCTGGTGACTATTCATCAGAATGAATAATTGTTGAAATTCATGCACATGTTCATTGAATATTCATTGCCTATCCACCATCAGTGCAATTCTGTCATTTTATGGTTAATCTTTCCCAAGAGACACCGCACAACAGGACTGTAATGTTATGACAAAGGGATAGCAAGCCATGTTCTGTAATACGTTTAAGTCCTGGCACTGGAAACAGCGAAGGGTTTCCTACAGACGGTAGGATTGTCCCTGGCGGTCTTAAGGAAAATTTCAAAGATCACATTGACTGATATGGCGAATAAACTGCAGGTAGCATTGCATGGCACAGCTAGAAAGGCAGAGATAAATGAGGTACTAACATGGCACTTGGCTTTAGAGGAACTATAACAGATGCTGGGTACTCCAGAGAGTTAAACTTTGGAATCAGGAGATATTTAGTTACAGTCAAAGCAGCTTGATCACAAGAGGAGAATGAAGAATCTAAAAATGAAAAAAAGAAAACTGGAATTAAATGGGCAACAGAAACAGAAAGAGAGAGAACATCAATATAAGCCTGTAATGATGTAGTTGAACCAACAGACATCAGATTCTGATACTGTTCTGAGGAAGGGTCACTGGACCTGAAACATTAACTCATTTCTCTTCACAGATGCTGCCAGACCTGCTGAGCTGAACTGAATTGAATAATTTATTGTCACATATATTCAATGTAAAAATACAGTGAGAAGTGTGTACCTTCGCCATACATATATGGCGCCATTCACATTAACATTGATTAAGATACAAAAAAAACTTGAGAGAGTCCAACATTCCTACTATCTCTAAGAGAGTCCAACATTCCTTTCCACTGCCGCAGTCCCACTCCGAGCTTTCCAGCCCTCACTGTGCCTCTGCCAGAGTC
>NC_063347.1:1054360-1060189 GCF_021869965.1 Rhincodon typus
GTCCCGCTCCGAGCTTTCCAGCCCTCACTGTGCCTCTGCCAGAGTCCAGCTCCGAGCTTTCCAGCCCTTGCCATGCTTCTGCCAGAGTCCCGCTCCGAGCTTTCCAGCTCTCACCGTGCCTCTGCCAAAGTCCCACTCCGAGCTTTCCAGCCCTCGCCATGCCGCCGCTAGCATCCCACTCTAGGCTGCTTCACCGGCCCACTCTCATTGCCGCTGCCTCACTGGCCCGCTCTTGATCTGCCGCTGTCGTTCTGGCCCATGCTCGATCCGCCATGGCGGCAGGACACAACCCACACGTTCAGCTCCTACCACATGGTTCCCGATCGCAACCCAGCTCCTTAGGTAGGTAGTTAAAAGCGGTGGAGAGTGATATAACTACTACAGAGGGAGAGAGAAGGGAGATAAAAAAAGAGAAAGAGAATTGGCGAGCAGAGAGGAGCTCCAAATGGAGCCACTTACCCTGCCGCCATCTTTTCCAGCAACTTCTGTTTTTGTTTCTGATTTACAGCTTCCGCAGTTCTTTTGGTTTTTAGATACTGATACAGGCCCTGGTGGACAAATCTTAGTCATAATTTATGTCTGGTAAGGAAGTTTAAGTTTGCACAGGCCCTAAAAGAATTGGAGGTAAAGCATGTGGAGGCATTCTTCATGTCATCTAAGAAAATGGCTAGGCAAATGAATTGGGCAAAAGAGGACTGGACATTGCTCAAAAAGAATAACTTGACGGGTAAAACACACAAAATTTATGATTCATTGTCAGAGGGAATTATGATGCTGAAAAGAAAATTATATTTTCTGTATATGAATTTAGTGCCTCAGACATATAGTCAAAGCTCCCAGAATTTAAGAAATAGCCTGGTGAAACCAATACTAAATCTGAAAGGATTAAGCAAAGTAATTTTGACAACTGGTTACAAGTATTATGAGAAACTGAAAACATGTATGATGTTCTTAGAGAGATTATTCTCCTAGAAAAATGCACTTCCTTGCATAAAAACTCATGTTTAGGACCAAAAGGTTGTAACCGCCAGACAGGTAGCATTAATGGCTGACAATTATGCACTAATCCATAAAATGAAACATTTTTTCCAATCATCCTTATAAATTTGAAAGCGATAGAAAATGACTGAATGAAAAGAGGACAAAGATCCAAGGAAAGGAATAGGTAGCTAGAAATCCCAAAGATCTCCTTCTCAAATCAGAAGAGAAAATAATGAGAGTGGAAATCAGTTTCCATTCTAACAAAGCAGAACACATTCAGAATGCTGGAGGTTAAGAAGCTAACATATGGAACTTATTGGAATTCATAACAATGAGTCCAAAAAGGAAACAGAGAAGGAAAAAGCCACAGATCATGTTGTAGTCTTAATTACAACTAGGAGACTGTGGATAGACACTGCTGTGAGTGCAGAAAAAGGTACATGGGAAGGGTTTTTATTGAAAGGGAAGATAACTCCAAAGGAAGTATTCAAGTCCATAACTTTAATAAGAGTTACGGAGCTACTCAACTTCTCTTGCGGGAGAAGGATTTTGTTTTCCTTCGACTGAGTTTGTTTGAAGCCAAAGTCTTGGTACTCCTTAAGACCATAAGATAGAGGAGCAGAATCAGATAATTTTGCTCATTGAGTCTGCTCCACCATTCAATCATGGCTTCTCCCTGTAACCCTTGATCCCTTATTAATCAATAATTTATCTATCTATCTCTGTCTTAAATGGGATCTGTGGAGAGTATATCTCTGTTCCAATGTACAGGAACCAATGAGACTGTAACTTGTCTGAACGAGTCACAGTGGATTAGTTAAGATATTACTTGTGGGTGGGGTTGATTTACTCCTGGGGAAATGATATGGCAGGAATGAAAGTTATAGCTTCATCTATAACCATGGAAAATCCAGTTGAAGCTAAGGAGACAACAGTTGCAGGAAAAGGTTTCAGGTATTTTTCCATCATGGGTAGTGACCAGGGCAGAGGCTAAACAAATTCCATTACAGGTCACAATAATACAGCAAGCAGATTTTTGGTTGGCTGAAACTATTTAAGAACAAAGATAATTCAAAAGAAATGTTTAGCATATCTTTGTTAATGGAGGCTGAGGAAGCAGATTTATAGTTATGTAAATTAAAATGGCAGCTCATGCTAAAGCTGAAGCTGAAACTAAGAATGAAGGGTTATTATAGCAAAAACAGAGTTCTGATGAGGAAGTGGAGACATCATCACAGACCTGCAGGTGAGGAATAGACAGATGTTCGTCAAATAGTGGTACCACCCACATATTGTAAGAAAACAGCGCAAGTATCACATGAAGTTCCTATGGCATGGCATGCAAGAATAGAAAAAACACAGGTTTTGATAAACAAGTATTTCACATGGCCCGGACTTCATAAAGATGTACAGCAGCTCTGTAAAACATGTCATACATCAGGTGGTAAGAAAATCTCAACATGTAACTGAAACAGTTTTTGGAGAACCATTTTAGTTGAGCATCACTAGATTAGAGTCACAGAATCATGGAGATGTACAGCACGGAAACAGGCCCTTCAGTCCAACTCATCCTTGCCAAACAGATATCCTAAATTAATCTAGTTCCATTTGCCAGCATTTGGCCCATATCCCTCTAAACCCTTCCTACTCATATACCCATCCAAAAGCCTTTTAGATGTTGTTATTGTACCAGCCTCCACCACTTCCTCTGGCAGCTTGTTCCATACACGCACCACCCTCTGCATGAAAAAGCTGCCCCTTAGGTCCTTTTTAAATCTTTCCCCTCTCGCCTTAAACCTATGACCTATAGCTTTGGACTCCCCCACCCCGGGGAAAAGACCTTGTGTCGAACCATTACCGAAATTGAAAGCCGGACATCAATATAACCTTACAATTATGGATACGACAAGCTAATACCCAGAAGCTATTTCTTTAAGGATGATTACAGCCAAGGTATTAATAGAGTGTTTTTTTTTAAAAGTCATTATTAACCACCAATTTAGATACAGTCTGATCAGGGTTCTAATTGTATGTGTAAAGTTTTCAGGAAATATTAGCTAATGAGCGACGTAGTGGCTCAGTGATTTGCACTGTTCGCTCAGGGACTTAGGTTCGATTCTAGCCTTGGGTGACTGTGTGGAGTTTGCACATTCTCCCGGTGTCTGTGTGGATTTCCACTGGGTACACTGGGTTCCTCCCACAGTCCAAAGATGTTCACGTTAGGTGGACTAGTCATGGTAAATGTGGAGTTATGGGGATAGGGTTGGGTAGTGGTTCTGGATGGGATATTCTTCGGAGGGTCGGAGCTGACTCAATGGTCTGCACTGTAAGGATTCTAAGATGGGATATAACACAATTGAAGTCAAATGCTTATAGTCCACAAACACAGGGAGCTTTGGAAAGGTACCATTAGATTCTTAAAACTATGCTTAAGGCACAATACCCATGGAATGGGGCAAAAGATTATATTTCTTAATATTTGTTACCAGGAATTCCCAAATGAATCTACTGGATTTATTTTGTCCATTTGCACTAGTTTATGGTCATGAGATTAGAGGTCATTAAAGCTGATTAGGGAGACGATCTTGAACCAGAAATATGAATCCTCAATGTTGGATTACATGTCCATGTTTCTAGAAAGACTCACAGAAGCATGTCAAGTGGCAAAAGACATTTGAAACGTTCACAATCTGATAAAAGCTCTTGAGCTGAATTGGGAAATCACATTAAAAGACATGACAGTACATAAGCAATGGATAGCCTTAAAAGAACTATTACATGGCTTGCATCAACTATACATTCCTTTGAGGGTGCAAAAATTCAAAAAAAGTTCAGTCAACTGCAATTTACAGAAAGGCTCAAGAAGTGTCCAGAAATAGTAATAAATTTGACGTTTGGGATGTTTTTAAGAATACAGCAAAGGAAGATTAAAAGACTGATAATAAAAGGAAGAACAGAATATGAATGCAATCTAGCAAACATTTAAAAAATAGACAATAAAAGCTTCTTCAGACAGGCAAACAGGAAATGTGCAGCTAGGACGAATGTAGTCAATTAACATGTCAGGAGAATTTATATTGGGGAATAAAGAAATGGCAAAGAAACTAAATGATTCCTTTGTGTCTGTTTTCACTGAGGAAAATACAAGTAGTGTGCCGGAATTAGAGATCCAAGTGGCTAGTGAGAATGAGGAATTGAAGGAAATTAGTATGAGTAAAGAAATTCCTCCTCATTTGAGTCCTAAATGACTTCTCTCTTTTTTGCAAATACATGGTCAAGCCCTGTAAGAATTTTATAAGCTTCTTAACCCTAGAGAATTTCAGCTTAGTATCCACCATTGTGGCTCATTCAACAATGCAGCCATCCTAGAGGTCAGCTCGGTGAACTTTCATTGCATTGCCTCTTTGGTAAGTACGTCCTTTCTTAGGTAAGATATACAGTACTCAAAGGGTCTCGACGGATGCATCAAGCCTTCTTTGTTGCTGCGCTCAAATCCTCTTGTAATAAAGGAGAACATACAATGTGCCTTCCAAATTGATTCCTGCTCCTGAATATAAACAGTACTGAAGTGGCTCAGACTTCATAAAGTGCAAGAGTGATGGGCAGCACATTGGCTCACTGGGTAGCATTGTTGTCTCACAGCACCAGGGACCTGGGTTCAATTCCACCCTTGAGTGATTGTGTGTGTGGAATTTGCACATTCTCTCTGTATCTGTGTAGGTTTCCTCCCACAGTCCAAAGATATGCAGGTTAGGTGGATTGGCCATGCTAAATTGCCCATAGTGTTCAGGGATCTGCAAGCTAGCTAGATTAGCCATGGGAAATGCAGGGTTATAAGGATAGGGATGGACTGGGTGGGACGGGCTTTGGAGGGTCTATGTGGACTTGACAGGCCGAATGGCCCGCTCCTGCACTGTAGGGATTCAATGATCTGGAAATGAAAACCAGTCTCGATATGATGTGTCAAAACAACTATCGGGAAAAACCCATTTAGTTTACCATAGCCGTAGGAAATCCAGGGTTATAGGGTAGGGGCATGGTGGGTCTGGACGGGATGTTCTTTGGTAGGTCGGCGTGGACTCGAAGGGCCAAATGGCCTGCTTCCACACTGTAGGGATTCTATGAATCTATGATGCTGACTTTATAAAGAGCTAGCTGGAGTTGGAGCCCCAAGGCTAGAACTGGGGCTGATGGCCAGGGCCAGAGTTTGATGTTTTTGGGGTTTGGGGTCTGGGGTCTGGGGCCTGGAGCTTGGAGCTGGAAGCTTAGGAGCCAGAGGCCTGGGCTGAGGTCTGACGATGGAGGGGGATGAAAGGCTGGGGCCTGGAGATAGAGGGGGATGGGTGAATTGGAGCCTGGAGATGGAGGCCTGGGCCTGGGGCCTGCAGATGGTTGGTGGGAGAGTGAGCTAGGGTCTGGAGATTTTTTGTTTTATTCATTCACAGGATGAGGGCATCGCTGACCAGGCAGCATTTATTGCCCATCCCTAATTGCCTAGAGGGCTGTTAAGAGTCAACCACATTGCTCTGGGTCTGGAGTCACATGTAGGCCAGATTAGGTAAGGATGGCAGTTTCCTTCCATAAAGGACATTAGTGACCTAGATGGGTTTTTCCCGACAATTGACAATGGATTCATGGCCATCATTAGATTCTTAATTCCAGATATTAATTGAATTGAAATTCCACCATCTGCTGTGGCGGGTTCAAACCCAGGTCCCCAGAACAATGAGATAACAAGGTGTAGAGCTGGATGAACACAGCAGGTCAAGCAGCATCAGAGGAGCAGGAAAGCTGACGTTTTGGGCCTAGACCCTTCTTCAGAAATATTTCTGAAGAAGGGTCTAGGCC
>NC_063347.1:1060589-1078995 GCF_021869965.1 Rhincodon typus
CTGTGTTCATCCAGCTCTACACCTTGTTATCTCAGATTCTCCAGCACCTGCAGTTCCTACTATCTCTCCCCAGAACATTATCTGGGTCTTTGGATTAACAGTCTAGCGACAATACCATCAGGCTACCACCTCCCCAAGTGTGATGTGGGGGAAGGGGCTATTTTCTGCCATTCTAAAATATCCTGTCTCTAGTAGGGTTATTAGCTATAAAGTGATTTAAGCAATAAATTAATAAATACACAAAACAGTTGGCAGGGTAGGTGATGTGGTCCTGCAGGATGTAGGTGCTTATGGTTCTGAGGGGATCCAAGACATCCACCTGCAAAAAATGTTTGCAGCTGCAGTAACTGGGGCTCAGAGTCAGCAAGCTGCAGACACTGCAACACATCAGGGAGGAGGCAAGTGCTGATTATTGGGCCCCATTCCTATTCCCTAATCAAAATAGACTCCAAACACACATCACAAGAACCTTCTTCATCTTAACTGATATAGTAAGCCTTCCTGTGAAAATAATGATCTTAGTATGGCTCAAACACTAACTACTGGCTAAACATTCATGCGGTCAAAGATTAAAACAATGGCAACGTAATGGAGGATGATTAGAAATTTGACTATTTCATAACTTTTCATTAAACAAAAATTGCTTTCAGATATCTCAAACATAAAATGCTATGTGAATACAAACTTTGCTTTCAAACAAAGCTTCGGGAATATAAAACTGCCTGAACACCCTGTTTCATCTGCTGTTTTGATTGTTCTGCTATTAAATATGTCATATAGAAATTGCCCTCCAAGAATGACTGTTATTTTCCAGCTACATGTCAACTTCTTTAAGTAGATCTGCCTTTTGTCGCTATATATGGATACAACAGAATCCACAGCACATCAATTTCAAGCCTTGTCTTTGACACAACTGGCATGGAATGATTACATTCAATGCAGCATGTAATAGTTGATATTCATCTACCACAGCAACTGCAGGCCGCAATACTCACTGACCCAGCAACACATAATATTCACCAGGAATGTGTATGATGTAATATTTGCCTGTACTGGCCATATATTGGACAGAGTAGATGCTTACTACAGCTGATGGGCTGCTATTGCTTTATCCTAGATGTCATCAAACTTCAAATTTTGTTTCATTTGCACTTTCCATTCAAGAATTCCACCATATAATTGATGGCTTGTCCATCCGCTTTGTATTGCAGCTCATGGCTGTTCTTTGACTTCACTCCAAGATGCATGATAAACTCGTCAATATAATTATCTGTCACACTTAGACCAATATTTCAAGGTGTGTCATGCTTCTATCACACACCTGCTGAGCTATTATACTCTGCACCAAGTAACCCAATTTAACCAAGAGGCAAAATAGCCACTGCTTCCAATTCTATTTCCCCTCACACACAAAGGGTACAAAAATCCTATGCCTTCCATATGGGTAATAAAGAGGTTAGAAGACAAAAAGTTAAAAGGAATTAATAATTTCTGTTTACCATACTCGCCAAAACGAAGAGACTCCCAGTGTCGCCATTCCACAAGGACACCCACTATTCGTACTCCAGCGTAGATCAGAAGCATTCCCAGAGTAGCATCCAACAGGAAATTAATCAAATACCTGAATAAGGAACAGAAATATGTTAGTCACCAAATACAAGCCTAAGTACCAAAACAGTGGCAGCAGTGTGTACTGCCTACAAGATGCATTGCAAAAATTTAAAAAGGCTCCTTCAACATTTTCAAACACATGATTTCTACCACCAAGAGAAACAAATGCAGCAATATAAAATGACGAACCAGGCCACCTTCAGGCTAAACGTCATCCTGACTTGAAACCAAAAAATTGTAGAGAATTGTATAGAAAGAGGCAGCCAGCTGAAAAATAACCCTCCAAGCCTAATCCCACTTTAGCTAAATGGGACACATTTCAATCAGATCGAACAGCTCAAGATTGGGCATACATGAAATGCCATGGGCCATCAACAACAGCAGAATAGTACTCCAACCTCTTGGCCTAGCATATCCACATATCCCACTCAGCCATTACCATCAAGCCAGGGATCAACCCTGCTTCAACGGAGAGTGTAGGAGGGCATGCCAGGAGCAGCATGAGGGAGACCTTAAAAATGAGGTTATCAACCTGATAAGGCTAGCAAAAGGTACTGCTTGATTGTCAAACAGTATAAGCAGCAAATGATGCACAGAACTAAGCTATCCCTCATCCTACTGATCAGATTGACGGTCAGTAGTCCTATCACATGCAGTCATGGTGGCAGTCAACTAAACAACATATTGGGGAAGGAAGCTCCAAAAATATTCCCATTCTCAATGATGGAACAGCCCAGTGCATCAGCACAAAAGGTAAGACTGAAGCACTTGCAATGATCTTCAGCAAGAAGTGTCAAGTGGATGATCCAACCGGGCCTCCGCCAGAGGTCCCTAGAATCATGGATGCCTGTTTAGAGGCAATTCGATTCACTCCATGTGATGTCAAGAAATGGTAGAAGGCGATGGCCTAGTGGTATTATTGCTGGACTGTTAATCCAGAGTCCCAGATAATGTTCTGGGGACCGGGGTTCAAATCCTGCCATGGCAGATGGTGGAATTTGAATTCAATAAATATCTGGAATTAAGGGTCTAATGATGATCATAAGTGCATTGCCAATTGTTGGGGAAAAACCCAGCTGGTTCACTAATGTTATAGGGCGGCACGATGGCTCCGTGGTTAGCACTGCTGCCTTACACCGCCAGGGACCTGGGTTCGATTCCACCCCTGGGCGACTGTCTGTGTGGAATTTGCACATTCTCCCCATGTCTGCGTGGGTTTCGTCCGGGTGCTCTGGTTTCCTCCCACAGTCCAAAGATGTGCAGGCTAGGTGGATTGGCCATGCTAAATTGCCTGTAGTGTTCAGGGATGTGTAGATTAGGGGAATGGGTCTGGCTGGGCTGCTCTGAGTCAGTGTGGACTTTTTGGACCGAAGACCCTGTTTTCACATTGGGATTCTATGATTGACTGTACCCTGCAAAGGCTATGGGTCTTGACAATCTTCCAGCAATAGAACTGAAGACTCACACCCCAGAACTTGCCTCTCCTCTAGCCAAGTTTGTCCAGTACAGCTACAACACTGGCATCACCCAATAATGTGGAAAATTGCCCAGGTATAGCCAGTTCATACAAAGCAGAAAATTCCAAGCCAGCCAATTACCGCTCCTTCAGTCTACTCTCAATCATCAGTAAAGTGATGGAAAATGTCATCAACAGTGCTATCAAGCAGCACCTGCTCAGCAATAACCTGCTCAGTGACGCCCAGTTTGGGTTCTGCCAGGTCCACTCAGCTCCTGAGTTCATTATAGCCTTGATTCAAACATGGACAAAAGAGCTGAATTCCAGGAGGTAAGGTGAGAGTGACAGCCTTTGACATCAAGGCCACATTTGACAGAGTGTGGCATCAAGGAGCCCGAGCAAAACTGGAATCAATGGAAATCTGGAGAAAATACTCTGCTGTTTAGAGTCACACCTGGCACATGGCAAGATGGTTGTGGTTGTGGTTGTGGGAGGTCAATCATCTCAGCTCCTGGACATCTCTGCAGTAGTTCCGCAGGCTAGTGTCCTAGGCCGAACCATCCTCAGCTGCTTCGTCAATGACCTTCCCTCCATCACAAGGTCAGAACTGGAGATGTTTGCTGATGATGGCACAATGGTCAGCACTTTTCATGACTCCTCAGATGCTGAAGCAGTCCATGTTCAAATACAACAGGATCTGGACAAATATACCACACTTAGGCTGACAAGTAACATTCGTACCACACAAATGACAGGCTATGACCATCTCCAGTAAAAGACAATTTAACATTCAATGGTAGAACCATCACTGAATCCCATACTATCAACATCCTAAAGGAGTACGATTCACTAGAGGCTCCACTGGACTCACCACATAAACACAGTGGCACCAAGAACAGGTCAGAGACTAGGAGTACCGCGACAAGTAACTCACCTCCTGACTCCCCGAAGTCTGTCCACCATCGACGAGGCATAAGTCAAAAGTGTGATGGAATACTCCCCACTTGCATGGATGGATGCAGCTCCAACAACATTCATGAGGTACGACACCATCCAGGACAACTCAGCCCGCTTGACTGGTACCACTTCGACAAACATCTACTTCCTCCAGCACCGATGCTCAGTAACAGTTGTGTATACTATCTACAAGCTGCACTGCAGAAATTCACTAAAGTTTCTTAGACAGCACCTTCCAAACCCATGACTGCTTCCATCTATAAGGACAAGGACAGCAGATACGTTGGAAGACCATCACCTGCAACCTCCCCTTCAAGGCTCTTGCCATCCTGACTTGGAAATATATCGCCATTCCTTCAGTGTTCCTGGGTCAAAATCCTGGAGTTCCCTCCCTAAAGGCATTGTGGGTCTACTTACAGGGCATGGACATCAGTTGTTCAAGAAGGCAGCTCACCACCACCTTCTCAAGGGCATCAAGGAAAAGACAATTAATGCTGTCCCAGACAGCGACACCCATGTTCCCACGAATGTTTGAGAAAAATATGGCAGTGGTCACTGGAAATCAGTCATCACAGCTCTAGGACAACTCTTCAGGAGTTCCTTTTCAACCACATGGACCCAATCATCTTCAGCTGCTTCACTAACATTCCCTCCATCATAAGGTCAGAAATGAAGATGTTCACCAATGATTGCACCATGTTCAGCACCATTCATGTCTCGTCAGATACCAAAACTGCCCATGTTCAAATGCAGCAAGACCTGGACAATATCCAGATTTGAGCAGACAATTGCCAAGTAACATTTGCACTGCACAAGCGCCTGGCAATGATTATCTCCAACAAGAGTGGGGAAATTGATTAAATTGCTCTACAGACTCCACTGGCTCAATGACCTCCGTCCCTAAGTAATGATTTTATGACTTTAGCTCTATGAGTGAGCTTTTGGCCACATGACAATGAGCTGCAAGTAAACAGCGTTGTTCTGACCCTAAATCAATATCACCACTGATCTTGTGAATTTTAAGAGTCATAGTGTTTATTCCAGTGAGCAGGGCCTGTAAGCACACTTGAATCTAACAGTTAAGTGGCATATAAATACCATTACTCACAATGAACATGGGTCCTCTTCAGTCAGGTCAGACAAATAGACATTGGCAAAATGGATAAAGAGCATCCCAATAGCCTGCTTTGAGGTATCCAAGAACCTGCAATAGCACCAAACTCAAATATTATCTGAGATATATTAATTAGTGCTTAGAAAATGGAATATAAGAATTTCTAGAATTTTTTAAAAAATTGCTGCATAACCACTAATTTACTCAGAATCAGAAGCCTGTATGCATTGTGACTCCAAGGTCTCTAATATCTTCAACAGTCAGTGATTCTCACTTAAATGTCTGGCAATTCTGTTTATTTCATTCATAGAACAAAGAAGAACAAAGAACAAAGAAATTTACAGCACAGAAACAGGCCCTTCGGCCCTCCAAGCCTGCGCCGATCCAGATCCTCCATCTAAACCTGTCGCCTATTTTCCAAGGATCTGTATCCCTCTGCTCCCTGCCCATTCATGTATCTATCTCGATACATCTTAAATGATGCTATTGTGCCCGTCCGCTGGCAACGCGTTCCAGGCACCCACCACCCTCTGCGTAAAGAACTTTCCATGCATATCTCCCTTAAACTTTTCCCCTCTCACCTTGAAATCGTGACCCCTAGTAATTGAGTCCCCCACTCTGGGAAAAAGCTTCTTGCTATCCACTCTGTCTATACCCCTCATGATTTTGTAGACCTCAATCAGGTCCCCCCTCAACCTCCGTCTTACTAATGTAAATAATCCTAATCTACTCAACCTCTCTTCATAGCTAGCGCCCTCCATACCAGGCAACATCCTGGTGAACCTCCTCTGCACCCTCTCCAAAGCATCCACATCCTTTTGGTAATGTGGTGACCAGAACTGTACGCAGTATTCCATATGTGGTCGAACCAAAGTCCTATACAACTGTAACATGACCTGCCAACTCTTGTATTCAATACCCTGTCTGATGAACGAAAGCATGCCGTATGCCTTCTTGACCACTCTATCGACCTGTGTTGCCACCTTCAGGGTACAATGGACCTGAACATCCAGATCTCTCTGTGCATCAATTTTCCCCAGGGCTTTTCCATTTACCGTATAGTTCACTCTTGAATTGGATCTTCGAAAATGCATCACCTCGCATTTGCCTGCATTGAACTCCATCTGCCATTTCTCCGCCCAACTCTCCAATCTATCTATATTCTGCTGCATTCTCTGACAGTCCCCTTCGCTATCTGCTACTCCACCAATCTTAGTGTCATATGCAAACTTGCTAATCAGACTTATCTATACCTTCCTCCAGATCATTTATGTATATCACAAACAACAGTGGTCCCAACACGGATCCCTGTGGAACACCACTGGTCACAGTTCTCCATTTTGTGAAACTCCCTTCCACTACAACTCTCTGTCTCCTGTTGCCCAGCCAGTTCTCTATCCATCTAGCTAGTACACCCTGGACCCCATGCAACTTCACTTTCTCCATCACCTATCATGGGAAACCTTATCAAACGCCTTACTGAAGTCCATGTATATGACATCCACAGCCCTTCCCTCATCTATCAACTTTGTCACTTCCTCAAAGAATTCTATCAAGTTGGTAAGACATGACCTTCCCTGCACAAAACCATGCTGCCTATCACTAATAAGCCCATTGTCTTCCAAATGGGAATAGATCCTATCCCTCAGTATCTTCTCCAGCAGCTTCCTCACCACTGACGTCAGGCTCACCGATCTATAATTTCCTGGATTATCCTTGCTACCCTTCTTAAACAACGGGACAACATTAGCCATTCTGTAGTCCTCCGGGACCTCACTGGTGCTCAAGGATGCTGCAAAGATATCTGTTAAGGCCCCAGCTATTTCCTCTTTCGCTTCCCTCAGTAACCTGGGATAGATCCCATCTGGACCTGGGGACTTGTCCACCCTAATGCCTTTTAGAATACCCAACACTTCCCCCCTTCCTATGCTGACTTGACCTACAGTAATCCCTAACCTCAACATCCGTCATGTCCCTCTCCTCAGTGAATACCGACGCAAAGTAATCATTAAGAATCTCACTCATTTTCTCTGACTCCTCGCATAACTTCCCTCCTTTGTCCTTGAGTGGGCCAACCCTTTCTCTTGTTACCCTCTTGCTCCTTATGTATGAATAAAAGACTTTGGGATTTTCCTTAACCCTGTTTGCTAAAGATATTTCATGACCCCTTTTAGCCCTCTTAATTCCTCGTTTCAGATTGGTCCTACTTTCCCAATATTCTTCCAAAGCTTCGTCTGTTTTCAGTTGCCTAGACCTTATGTATGCTTCCTTTTTCCTCTTTGCTAGTCTCACAATTTCACCTGTCATCCAGGGTTCCCTAATCTTGCCCTTTCTATCCCTCATTTTCACAGGGACATGTCTGTGGGATGTGGGATCATGTGGGATATATCATGTGGGATAAGGTCCAAGATACAAAAGCAGACGATGTATTAAAGAAACAGAGCAACTCTTGAACGTGGAGTCGAGACTTACTGCTTGGATGGAGGTGGCGAAGTGGATGATAAAGACTGCAGGTGTATGAACCGCAACAGAAGACAGCAGCAAGACAAAATGTTTAAATTTGAGAATGTGTTAAGTGAGGGGAATTCAGTTTAATGAGGAACAGATGCCATTCTGACAGGTCCAAGAGTGGGAACCAAGAATATTGAGACTCAAGAGCTGAAACCCAGAGACATTAATTAGCTGATCAGGTAGTTAATTGGGGAGTTAACTTTTTAAAAAATTCTTCTAAATTGTTTCAGTTGTGTAATCCAGGAAGTTAAGAACTATATTTATGATGTAGCAAGTTAAACTTCATAACATAGCTACAGCTAATTATTGAAGGATACTCTAAACTTGAAACTTAATTAGTTTAACGCAAACAACATAGAGATGGCAAGACCAGATGATGTGCTGTTGCTGTTATATTGGAAGGGGGAGAAATTACTTTTTTTAATTCATTCACAGGATGAGGGCGTCACTGGCTAGGCCAGCATTTATTGCCCATCCCTAATGCCCAGGGGACCATAAGACCATAAGGCATAGGAACACGAAGTAGGCCATTCAGCCCATCGAGTCTGCTCCACCATTCAATCATGGCTGATAAGTTCCTCAACCCCATTCTCCTGCTTTCTCCCTGTAACCCTTGATCCCTTTGATAATCAAGAACCTATCTATCTCAGTCTTAAATGTACTCAATGACCTGACCTCCACAGCCTTCTGTGGCAGTGAATTCCATGGATTCACCACTCTCTGGCTGAAGAAGTTTCTCCTTATCTCCGTTCTAAAAGGTCTTCCCTGCACTCTAAGGCTGTGTCCTAGACTCTCCTACCAATGGAAGCATCTTCCCAACATCCATTTTGTCCAGGCTATTCAGTATTCTGAAAGTTTCAATTAGATCCCCCCTCATCCTTCTAAACTCCAATGAGTATAGCCCCAGAGTCCTCAAATGTTCCTCATATGTTAAGCTTTCCATTCCTGGGACCATTCTCGTGAACCTCCTCTGTACCCGCTCCAGGGCCAGTACATCCTTCCAGAGATATGGGGCCCAAAACTGCACGCGATACTCCAAATGTGACCTGACCAGAGCCTTATAAAGCGTCAGTAGTACATCCCTGCTTTTATATTCAAGTCCTCTCAAAATAAATGCCAACACTGCATTTGCCTTCCTGACTACTGACTCAACCTGCAAGTTTACCTTGAGAGAATCCTGGACTAGAACTCCCAAGTCTCTTTGCACTTCGGACTTCTGAATTTTCTCCCCATTTAGAAAATAGTCCATGCTTTTATTCTTCTTACCAAAAGTACATGACCTCACACTTTCCCATGTTGTACTCCATCTGCCACTTCTTTGCCCACTCTCCTAACCTGTCCAAATCCTTCTGCAGCGTCCCCATATCCTCAATACTACCTGTCCCTCCACCTATCTTTGTATTGTCTGCAAACTTAGCCAGAATGCCCACAGTTCCTTCATCGAGATCATTAATGTACAAAGTGAAAAGTTGTGGTCCCAACACTGACCCTTGCGGAACACCACTCATCACTGGCTGCCATCCTGAGAAAGACCCTTTTATCCCCACTCTCTGCTTTCTGCCAGACAGCCAATCTTCTATCCATGCTGGCACCTTGCCTGTAACACCATGGGCCCTTATCTTACTCAGCAGCTTCCTGTGTGGCACCTTATCAAAGGCCTTCTTGAAGTCCAGGTAGATAACATCCATTGGCTCTCCTTGGTCTACCCTGCTCATTACTTCCTCAAATAATTCTAACAGATTTCTTAGGCATGACCTCCCTTTGATGAAGCCATGCTGACTTTGCCCTGTTTTACTATACACTTCCAAATATTCAGAAATCTCATCCTTCACAATGGACTCCAAAATCTTACCCATGACCGAGGTTAGGCTAATCAGCCTGTAATTTTCCATCTTTTGCCTTACTCCCTTTTTAAACAGAGGTGTCACGTTAGCGATTTTCCAGTCCTCTGGGACACTCCCTGGCTCTAGCGATTCCTGAAAGATCACCTCTAATGCTTCCACTATCTCTTCAGCTATCTCCTTTAGAATACTGGGGTGTAGTCCATCTGGTCCAGGTGATTTGTCCACCTTCAGGCCAATCAGTTTTACTCGTACCTTTTCCTTGGTGACGGCCACCATACTCAGCTCTCCCCCCCCGACTCTTTTGAATTTTTCGGATTTTACTTGTGTCTTCCACCATGAAGACTGACGCAAAGTAATTATTCAGTTCCTCAGCCATTTCCTTGTTCCCCACTACTATCTCTCCACCGTCATTTTCCAGTGGTCCAATGTCCACTTTTGCTTCTCTTTTGCCCTTTATATACCTAAAGAAACTCTTACAGTCTTCATTTATATTACTGGCTAGCTTATGAATTATGAGTCAACCACACTGCCGTGGTTCTGGAGTCACATGTAGGCCAGACCAGGTAAGGATGGCAGTTTCCTTCCCTCAAGGACATAGTCACCCAGATGGGCTTTTCCGACAATTGATAATAGATTCATAGTCGTCATTAGACTCTTAATTCTGGATATTTATTGAATTCAAATTTCACCATTTGCTGTGGCAGGATTTGAACCCAGGGAACATTAACACTCATTAGTTCCAGAATTCAATCACACCTTCCAAACTAAAGTGCTTCAGATTTGGTTTGGACATGACTTAAAGCATGCTGCATTCTTGGGCCATGGGACTGAGTCTAAGATAAAAGACATCTATTCAAAAGGAAAGGGTTGCATCTCAATTGGAAGGAAATCAATGTCAACGTGGGGAAATTCATGAAGATGATTGGGGAAGGTTTGAACGAAAAAGAGAGAGAGAAGTGTGGAGGCAGACAGCCAAATCAAATCAACCTCCCTACCTCCATATGCACAACAAAGTAGAATTAAAACTTTCAAAGACCCTCAAAATGACCCCAATTGTTCCTAACCAGACTTTTTGAATGACTAATCCTAGACTTTGTGAATAATCAATTCCAGACACTGGCTTTGTAGCTTAAACAAAAGACTTTGCAATTTATTAACAATATAGTATCTTTAGCAGACCAAATTAAGCAAATTCATTAATGTCAATGATTTGAATCTAATAACCTTTGTTTACAGCCCCGTTCGCACAAAAGATAGACAGCCACACAAACAGTTAAGAGATAATTGTTTTTAAAACTGGCCAGATTACTGAAGTGGTTTCCATGATGCATTGTTCTACACACAAAAATGATTGTTTCATAGTTGATTTTCTAAAGATGATCTTGCCACCCTTTCAGTTCACTGAACAAAATTCAGCAATACTTATAACTTAGTTTCTATTCTCTAAATTTCCAACAATTGATAATGGGACGTGAGGTACGAAGATTTGACATGGAGCTTTCACATTTTTATGCTGTATGATCAATAGTCAAATTCTTTTCCCAGAAATGAAACGAATACAAATTCTCCAACCCCTCCCTCCGTTTGACCATTCTGTTTCCACCCCTCTGCAATCAACTACAGGAGAATTCCAATTACTCTGGCTTGGGTCAATCAATTCATTCTTGAACATATATTGAACTTCCTTTGTTACTTTGGTCTGTGTATCTAGGTTTAACCAGTATGGGTTTTGTTTGATTGGGTCTGAATTATCTTCATCCATATCATGTTTGTTAATGTAGTATACCCAAGTGTATCTTTGCAAATTTCTTTCTACTTTCTGTGCGATCACATTATATTTCTCTGTTGATCTTCCCCTAGATATGAAAATTTAGTGTCTAAATTCTCTAATTTTTTCTTCTATTAGTAGCAAGTTAACTTTGGGAATGATCCATTTCCCCTTGGCTCTCATCCTTCTTTTTTCTGTCATTCTCTACTACACTTACTTGATATGGAGATGCCGGTGTTGGACTGGAGTGGACAAAGTCAGAAGTTACACGGGACCATTTTTAAACTAGTTTGACAGCGGGGGATGGGACTCTGAATAAGAGAGGGGCCATCGAGAAGTCTGGGGAAAATATGTTAGCCATCAAGAGCAAGTTTACTATTCAGGATAGCCAGGGGCACAGTAAAGTGAAAGAAAAGACTTCTGGTCTAAGGTGCATTTATTTCATTGCACGATGCCTGACTGGTAAGGCAGATGAACTCAGAGCATGGATTGGTTCTGGGGACTGGGATATTACAGCCATAACAAAAGCAGGACTGAGAGAAGGGCAGAACTGGCCGCTCAATGTTCCAAGATACAGAAGCTACAGGTGTGACAGAAGTACAAGTAAGCGAAGAGGGGGAGCTGCCTTTTAATAAGTGAGCACATAACAACAGCACTTAGAGAGGATGTTCTTAAGAGGTCATCAAATGGGGCCATATGCTTAGAACTTAGAAACAAGAGGGCTTGGTCACTCTATTAGGACTGTATTACAGATCCCCAAAGAGCCAGCGAATACTAAAGGAGCAGACGTGTAGATAGAGATAACAAGGTGTAGAGCCTAATGAACACAGCAGGCCAAGCAGCATCATAGGAGCAGGAAGGCTGACGTTTCGGGCCTAGACCCTAGATACCTGTCGGAATAATTGAGTAGTATTGGTTGGAGATTTTAATTTCCCCTGTATTGACTGGGCCACCCAGAATGTAAAAGGCCCAGATGGGGTGGAATTTGTCAAATGTGTCCAAGGAAGTTTCCTAAATCAATATATAGACAGTCCTCCTCAGGAAGGTGCAACACTGGACCTCCTCTTGGGAAACAAGTCGGGCAACTTACTGAAGTGTCAGTTGGAGAGCACTTTGGATCCAGTGATCATAACTCTCTTAGTTTTAACATAGTTATGGAAAAAGATCGGACAGGTCTCAGGTTAAGATGCTAAACTGGAGCAGGGCCAATTTTGGGACCATCAGGCAGGATTTAGCAGAGGTTGATTGGATGAGTCTGTTTGAAGGAAAAGGAATGACTGGCAAATGGGAGGCTTTTAAAAGTGTGATATCAAGAGTCCAGGGGCAGTATGTCCCTGTTAAGGTGAAGGGAAAAGCTGGCAGGTTTAGGGATCCCTGGCTGATGAGAGATATTGAGGCTTTGCTCAGGAAAAAGGAGACTGCATACATTGGGTTTAAGCTATCGGGCTGAAGTGAATAGCGAAATCACTGCAAAAAATGTAGGAGCACACTCAAGAGGGAAATCAGAAGAGCAAAAAGAGGGCATGACATGAATCTTGCAGATAAAGGTAGAGCTAATCCCAAGAGGTTCTATAGCTATGTTAGGAGTAAAAAGATGGCTAGGGAGAGAATAGGTCCCCTTAAAGATCAACATGGCCATCTATGTGTGGAGCCACATAAGATGAATATTTCTCCTCAGTGTTTACTGAGGAGAGAATCATAGCGGCCAAGGAAATAAGGGAAACAAGTGGGGATGTTTTGGACCGCACACACATCTTACCAGAGAGGAGGTATTTGCAGCCTTAGATCGCATTAAGGTGGATAAATCCCCTGGGCCTGATGAAGACCATCCTTGAACATTGTGGGAGGCTAGGGAAGAAACTGCAGAGGCCCTTGCAGGGATTTTTGCTTCATCTTTAGCCACTGGGGAAGTTCCGGAAGTCTGGAGGGTGGCTAATGTTGTTCCATTATTTAAGAAAGTTAGCAAAGACAAGCCAGGGAACTACAGACCAGTGAGCTTGATATCAGTGGTAAGCAAGTTATTGGAGAGGATGCTGAGGGACAGGATCAACCAACATTTGGATAGTCAAGGTCTGATTAGGGATATTCAGCACGGATTTGTGCACAAGAAGTCATGTCTGACAAATCTTTTTCGAAGAGGTAACCAAGAGGATGGAAGAGGGTAGGGCAGTGGATGTTGTCTATATGGACTTTATTAAAGCCTTTGACAAGGTCCTGCACGGCAGGCTAATCATGAAAGTTAGGTTGAATGGCATCCAGGGAAAGCTAGCTAATTAGATTCAAAATCCGCTCAATGGTAGGAAGCAGAGTGTGAAGGTTGAATGTTGTTTCTCAGACTGGAAACGTTTGACAAGTGGTGTGCCACAAGAGTCGGTGCTGGGACGTTTGTTATTTGTTATTTACATAAATAATTTGGATATGATTGTACCAGGCATGATTAGTAAGTTTGCGGGTGATACAAAATTAGGAGATATCGTTAATAGCAAGGCAGGTTATCAAAACCTTGATCAAATGGGGAAGTGGGCTGAGGATTGGCAAATGCAATTCAATACAGATAAGTCAGAAGTATTGCATTTTGGGAAGTCAAACCAAGATAAGACTTATACAGTAAATGGCATGGTCCTGAAGAGTGTTGTGGAACAGAGGGACCTAGGAGTTCAAGTACATAGTTCGTTGCAAGTGGCATCACAAGTGGACAGGGTGGTGAAGAAGGCTTTGAGCATGCTGGCCTTCATTGGTCGAGGCATTAAGTATAGGAGTTGGTACGTTATGTAACAGCTGTATAAGTCGTTGGTGAGGCCGCACTTGGAGTATTGTGTACAGTTTTGGTCACCCCATTGTAGGAAAGACATAGTTAAACTGGAAAGTCTGCGAAGATTTACGAGGATGTTGCCAGGTCTAGTAGGCCTGAGTTATAGGGAGAGGTTGGCCAGGATAGGACTTTATTCCTTTGGACATAGGAGAATGAGCGGTGACCTTATTGGGGTGTATAAAATCATGAGGAGCATAGATAGGATGAATGCATATAGTCTTTTTCCCAGGGATGGGGAATTGAAAACTAGAGGGCATAGGTTTAAGGTGAGCGGGGATACTTCTTCACGCACAAAATATGGAATGGACTGCCAGAGAAAGTGATTGAGGCAGGTACAATAGCAACATTTAAAAAACATTTGGATAGGTACATGGATGAGAAGGGTTTATTGGGAATATGGATCAAATGCCAGCAATTGGAACTAGCTCAGTGGGCACCATAGTCAGCATGGACCAGTTTAGGCCAAAGGGCCTGTTTCCATGCTGTATTACTTTATGATTCTATGACACCGCACATAGTCCAAAAGGTTTACTTAAAATCACAAGTTTTTGGAGCGCCGCTCCTTCGTCAGGTGAAGTGATTGTGAAACCTTGTGATTTCAAATAAACCTGTTGGACTAGAACCAGATGTTATGTGATTTCTGACCTTGCTACTTGACATACCCGTACATTCTCATCTTCTCTACAATAGGACTGTTTCAATATGTTCACATGAAATAATCAATTCTTTTTCCTATGGCAAGGGGTATCAATTAAACATGTTATCCGATTAACCCTTTAAACTACTTTGTAGAGATCAGTGAATTTTGCTTTTAGTGGCTCACCTTTTAAAGCAACAGTACCAAATCTTCATCACTTGCTGCGAAGTTTCTAGTTGTCGCACATTTATCTGCCCACTCTTATTTTGATTTGGGAAGGTTTTACATGTAGAGTTGCACAGTAATATGCTCCTGTTAACCTTTTGAGAAATGTGGTCTCTAAAATTGAAAATTCATTTTTTTGACTTAATAGCTTATCTCTAATCAGTTTTAATAGTTTTTCTTTTCATGGCCATAAACTAATATGAATGGGCTGAAGCCAGTAGGTTTGTTTGGAGAAGCCCTGGTTGGAAATAAAAGATATCTAACCCTTCACCCAATTCCTTTGGACACTCATAACAATAGGCTTTGACCATAGCTTTGAGAATCTGGTAATACTTCTCCAAACACCTTGGGTCTACAGATGGCACGTAGTCTATTTCAATTGATTAATCTCCAAACTACTGATGTCCTGAAAAGGTTTTGACATAATATTTACATAATCCACCAATCTGACTTATTAATACCTTGGCTCTCATCGAACTATCTGGACGGGAAATCAAGTCTTTCTCCAGTAAAAGTGATTGTGTTGCCCCTATACCTCTTAATATTGTTATGTCTTTAGCTACCTCACCTCACCTACAGTTAGAGCCACATCTGTGGTATTATCTTTGTGTTCCCTTCTCTGACTCATTTTTACTAACTCCTACAAGTCCCATGGGTTTTACTTGCAATTCCCAACATTCTGAATGTAAATCAGTTATGGAAAGGCTGGATAAATTTGGGTTGATTTCTTTGGAATACAGAAGTTTGAATGGAGGTCTGATAAAGGTGCATAAGATTATGAGGGGCATGGACACATGAATAGCAAGCAGCTGTTCCCTTAGTCAAAAGGTCTATAAATAAGGGGGAATAATTTTAAAATGAAAGACAGTAAGTTTAGAGGGGAATTGAGAAACAATTTTCACCCAGAGGGTGGAGGAGGTCTGGAATGCTCCGCCTGGGAGAGTAGTTGAGGCAGGAAATCTCACAACCTTTAAAAAATACTTGGATGAGCAATTAATGTGTCATAGCATCCATGGCTAAGGGTCTAGTGCAGTTAAGTGGTACTAGTATAGTTTGTAGCACAATTTTGGTAGTTCAGACTCAATGGGCTGAAGGTCCTCTTCTGTACTGTCTAATTCAAGGTCCAATATATTACAATAGAAACATTTAAGCTTCCAAGCATCAGCTCCACCCTCAGTAATTCCCTTCTTAATCTGAGGAGGAATTCCTGCATCATTCCCTGCTGCCCACTCTCTACCCTGAATACCTGCCTTCATTTGGGGGGGTGGGGTGACAGAAAAAAAAGGTTTGTGCAGCTGTTCATACTTGTTGGCCATTATAGCTGCTTGTCCTGTCATTGCTACCCTTGGGTCTTCTATATTTGAGTCCTGATTACAGAGGCTAAAATTCATCTAAAAGGATAATTTACCTGACAGCACTGTAAGTATTCTCAGCCTTTATCGCTCTTATTCACCAATCAAAATTATTTTGCTTAATTCTCTCAAACTCAAAACAAGTTTGTCCAAGTTGTTTCCATCGGTTCCAAACCTTGCCTGTATGCTTCTGGATTAACTCATGTGCATTTAGAATAGCGATTTTCACATTATTATGTTGCCTAGAATGTTCCTCCAACAGGAATGCATAAATCTTGTGGCCACGGATCTGAATCCAGAATGTTACTTCCCCGGTGCCAAGGTCAGGGTTGTCATGGAGTAGCTTCAGGACATTCTGAAGAGGGGAGGGTGAACAGCCTGTGGTTGTGGTACATATGGTAACCTATGTCGTTTGTACCTAAGGGATAAAGATCTGCAAGCTGAAGAGAGGAAGTTTGGAGATAAATTAAAATGAGGATCTCAAATGTAGTAATCTCAGAATTACTCGTTGTGCCATGTGCTGGTGAGAGCAGGAATAAGAGGAAAATCAGTTGAATGCATGGCTGGAGAAATGGTATATCGGGGAGGGCTTTAGATTCTTGAGGCATTGGTACTGCCCTGGGGAAGGTGGGACCTATACAAGCCTGGTGGGTTGCACCAGGGCCGAGTTGGGAAAAATATCCTGGCGGGGCTTTTGCTAGTTCTATTGATAAGGTTTTAAACTAGTATGGCAGGAGGATGAGAACCAAAATGTTGATGGGTCAGATTCAGATCAGGAAACGCAAGGTAGAATACTAGTTAGTGATGTAGTTAGCGACTCAAAGACCAAAAGAAATGAGGATTAAAATTTCCAAACGAAATTGTTGGATTTGAGCTGTTATTACAACGATTATTACAAACAAGGCAGATGAACTAAGGGCACAGATAGATTAACGGCAGTACAATATCTTTGCTATAATGGAGGCCTATCTAAAGGAGAGGCAAAATTGGTAGCACTAAATTCCTAGATATAGAGTTTTCAGATAGAATAGAGTGGGTGACAAATGAGGTGGATAACAGCATTCATTAATGAATCAATTACAGTTGTGAGAAGGGATGACTCTAAATGGGCTAAAAATGTGGCTTTATGGTTTGAGCTTAGGGGTTAAAGAAAAAGGGACAGTCACACTGCGAGACGTAACTACAGATCCCCACATAGTGAGATGGAGAAAGAAGAAGACAAATGTAGACAAATTTCTGCTTGTAGGAATAACACTGCAATCATAGTTGGAGACTTTAACTATCCCAATATCACCTGGGCTTCCAACAAGGAATATTGAGGGTGAAAAATTCATTTACTGGGTCCTGGAAAATTTTTTAAACAAGTCCAAAGACAGGAGATGCAATTCTGGATTTAGTTTTGGGAAAAAAGAGATGGGCTTATGGGTGAAGTGACAGTGGGTAATCATTTCAGGGTTAGTGACCACAATTTGGTTAGATTTAGTATTATTATGGAAAAGGACCGAGATAAATCAGGAGTAAAAGTTTTAAACTGGGGGAAGACAAATTTTACAAAACTGAGAAGTGATTTGGCTGAGCTGGACAGGACAGGACTACTAAAGGATAAATCAGTGGGAAACCAGTTGGAGGTGCGAAAAAGTGGGATCCTTGGGGCATAAAGCAGACATGTCCCTCCAAAAATAAGAATGGCATTGCCACATCTAGACCCCCACGGTTGTTTCGAAAAATACAGGGTAAGATTAAACAGAAAAGGAAAGCTTATGATAGTCACCAAAAACTCAACACTGCAGATAGCCTAGAGGAGTGTGGAAAGTAAAAAAGGAAGTAAGGAAATCAAAGAGAGGTCATAAAAATTATTAGCAAGCAAGATAAAAGAAAAACCCAAAGACGTTTTACCTGTATATAAACAGCAAAAGGATACTTAAGGAAAAATGGAACCTCTGAGATGAAGAAGTGAACCTGTTTGAAGATGCAGAGGATGTCGAAGGAATTTTAAATAAAGGATTGGGAGAGGGGGGTTTGCTGGACAATCTGATTGAAACAGGCAGAATCCTAAGAGGCCTGGATAGAGTGGCAGCCTGGGAAGGTGAGCTTTTCGGTTATAAAAGTCTTACCTCGC
>NC_063347.1:1079005-1081975 GCF_021869965.1 Rhincodon typus
ACTGCGGCCTTTCAGTTGTTTCAGCGGCGGGAGTCCGGGAGGAAGCGGGAGGGCAGCCTGGGAAGGTGAGCTTTTCGGTTATAAAAGTCTTACCTCGCGTGACTCCATTTTTGGAGTAAGTGAGGTAATATATTTGGGCGGTTGCTTTACCCAAAACACTACCTAGGTAGTGTCTCCCACCCATCCTCCTCCTCTAACCAAAAAAAAAGGTTCTGAGCGCTGATTTGGTAAGGCTACTAGTATTTTCTTTTTAATTTGTCTGTTTGGGAATTCAGAACAGTGGGAATGGATGTTAGGGCAGTTGCATGCTCCTCCTGTAGAATGTGGGAGGTAAGGGTCAACACTAGTGTCCCCACTGACTTCATCTGCGGGAAGTGCACCCAACTCCAGCTCCTCGGAAACCGTGTTAGGGAACTGGAGCTGGAGCTGGATGAACTTCGGATCATTCGGGAGGCTGAGGGGGTAATTGAGAGGAGTTACGGGGAGGTAGTCACACCTCAGGTACAGGAAAAAAGTAGATGGGTTACAGTCAGGGGACGGAAAGGGAACAGGCAGACAGTGCAGGGATCCCCTGTGGCCATTCCCCTCAAAAACAAGTATACCGTTTTGGATACTGTTGGGGGGACGACTTACCAGGGGTAAGCCATGGGGTACAGGTCTCTGGCACAGACTCTGTCCCTGTTGCTCAGAAGGGAAGGCGGGACAGGAGGAGAGCATTAGTCATTGGGGACTCCATAGTTAGGGGGACAGATAGGAGATTCTGTGGGAACGAGAGAGACTCGCGGTTGGTGTGTTGCCTCCCAGGTGCCAGGGTCTGTGATGTCTCGGATCGTGTTTTCGGGATCCTTAAGGGGGAGGGGAGCAGCCCCAAGTCGTGGTCCACATAGGCACCAACGACATAGGTAGGAAAAGGGATGGGGACGTAAGGCAGAAATTCAAGGAGCTAGGGTGGAAGCTTAGAGCTGGAACAAACAGAGTTGTTATCTCTGGTTTGTTACCCGTGCCACGTGCCAGCGAGGCGAGGAATAGGGAGACAGAGCAGTTGAACACGTGGCTACAGGGATGGTGCAGGAGGGAGGGATTCAGATACCTGGATAATTGGGGCTCATTCTGGGGCAGGTGGGACCTCTACAAACGGGATGGTCTACACCTGAACCAGAGGGGTACCAATATCCTGGGGGGGAAATTTGCTAATGCTCTTCGGGACGGTTTAAACTAATTCAACAGGGGGGTGGGAACCTGAATTGTAGCTCCAGTGTACAGGAGGTTGAGAGTAGTGAGGTCATAAATAAGGTTTCAAGGTCACAGGAGTGTACCGGCAGGCAGGAAGGTGGTTTGAAGTGTGTCTACTTCAATGCCAGGAACATCCGGAATAAGGTGGGTGAACTTGCAGCATGGGTTGGTACCTGGGACTTCGATGTTGTGGCCATTTCGGAGACATGGATAGAGCAGGGACAGGAATGGTTGTTGCAGGTTCCGGGGTTTAGATGTTTCAGTAAGATCAGGGAAGGTGGTAAAAGAGGGGGAGGTGTGGCACTGTTAGTCAAGGACAGTATTACGGTGGCAGAAAGGACGTTTGATGACAACTCGTCTACTGAGGTAGTATGGGCTGAGGTTAGAACCAGGAAAGGAGAGGTCACCCTGTTGGGAGTTTTCTATAGGCCTCCGAAAAGTTCCAGAGATGTCGAGGAAAAGATTGCAAAGATGATTCTGGATAGGAGCGAAAGTAACAGGGTAGTTGTTATGGGGGACTTTAACTTTCCAAATATTGACTGGAAACGCTATAGTTCAAGTACTTCAGATGGGTCAGTTTTTGTCCAATGTGTGCAGGAGGGTTTACTGACACAGTATCTAGATAGGCCAACAAGAGGCGAGGCCACATTGGATTTGGTACTGGGTAATGAACCAGGCCAGGTGTTAGATTTGGAGGTAGGAGAGCACTTTGGTGATAGTGACCACAATTCGGTTAGCGATGGAAAGGGATCGGTATATAAAGCAGGGCAAGAGTTATCGCTGGGGGAAAGGCAATTATGAGGCAATGAGGCAAGATTTAGGATGCATAGGATGGAGAAGGAAACTGCAGGGGCTGGGCACAATTGAAATGTGGAGCTTGTTCAAGGAACAGCTACTGCGTGTCCTTGAGAAGTATGTACCTGTCAGGCAGGGAGGAAGTGGTCGAGCGAGGGAACCGTGGTTTACTAAAGAAGTTGAATCTCTTGTCAAGAGGAAGAAGGAGGCTTATGTAGAGATGAGGTGTGAAGGCTCAGTGAGGGCGCTTGAGAGTTACAAGTTAGCCAGGAAGGACCTAAAGAGAGAGCTAAGAAGAGCCAGGAGGGGACATGAGAAGTCTTTAGCAGGTAGGATCAAGGAAAACCCTAAAGCTTTCTATAGGTATGTCAGGAATAAAAGAATGACTAGAGTAAGATTGGGGCCGGTCAAGGACAGTAGTGGGAAGTTGTGCATGGAGTCCGAAGAGATAGGAGAGGTGCTAAATGAATATTTTTTGTCAGTATTCACACAGGAAAAAGACAATGTAGTCGAGGAGAATACTGAGATACAGTCCATTAGACTAGACGGGATTGAGGTTCATAAGGAGGAGGTGTTAGCAATTCTGGAAGGTGTGAAAATAGATAAGTCCCCTGGGCCGGATGGGATTTATCCTAGGATTCTCTGGGAAGCTAGAGAGGAGATTGCAGAGCCTTTGGCTTTGATCTTTATGTCGTCATTGTCTTCAGGAATAGTGCCAGAAGACTGGAGACTAGCAAATGTTGTCCCCTTGTTCAAGAAGGGGAGTAGAGACAACCCTGCGAATTATAGACCAGTGAGCCTTACTTCGGTTGTGGGTAAAGTGTTGGAAAGGGTTATAAGAGATAGGATTTATAATCATCTAGAAAGGAATAATTTGATTAGGGATAGTCAACACGGTTTTGTGAAGGGTAGGTCGTGCCTCACAAACCTTATTGAGTTCTT
>NC_063347.1:1082075-1095855 GCF_021869965.1 Rhincodon typus
ACTTTAAGGGCATTTAAATGGTCATTGGATAAACATATGGATGATAATGGAATAGTTTAGGTTAGATGGGCTTCAGATTGGTTTCACAGGTCGGCGCAACATCGAGGGCCGAAGGGCCTGTACTGCGCTGTAATGTTCTATGTTCTAGAGTGGACTAGTAGGAGACAATAGGACCTCAGCGCATAGCCTCAAAGTGAAGAGGTGACCCTTTGGACTGAAATGAGGAAGAATTTTTCAGCCGGATGGTGCTGAGTCTGTGGAGTTCATTGCTGCAGATAGTTCTGCAGGCCAAGTCATTGAGTATATTTAAGACAGAGATAGATAGGTTGCTGATTAGTAAAGGGATCAAGGGTTACAAGGAGAAGGCAGTAGAATCAGGTTGAGAAATATATCAGCCATGATCAAATGGCAGAGCAGACCTGCTGGGCTGAATGGCCTAATTCTGTTCCTATATCTTCAGGTCTTGTATTATCACCACATCTGGATCTGTTGCTGGGGAATGAGACAGACAAAGTGGGCAACATTTGGGTAAGATAATTAATGTATCATAAAGTTTACATTTGCAATGGAAATTAGTAAGGCAAATTCTAATTTAGAACTTAAGAGATCCAGCCAGAATACAATGAGACCAGAAACAGGCAGGAAAATCTGTCATGGAACAATGGGTTATTCGTAAGAAACAGATTCTTCAGGTACAAATTTAATAAAATCTAAAAAGGCAAAAGCTAAGGAAGCCAAAAACAGGGCTCCCTGGATGATGAGGGAGACAGAGATTATGAAGCAAAAAAAGACACATGGTGCATGTCAAGTGAATTCTCGTGAAACCAGGTGAAATACAATTAGTTGAGAAGAAAGATGAAGAGGAAAATAAAACTGGCAAAGAGAAAATATGGGAACAGAATGACAGCCAACATTAATTGAAACAAAAATCCTCCACCAACAGAGGTGGTTTTGCTCCTATTAGGGACAGTTAGTACATATGCTTAGAGGCTCTGGGCAAGGCAAGAATACATAATAACTACTTTGTCAAATGTCATTTCCTAAACACCATTACAAATTATCAGCAATGGTACAGCCAATGGAAAGTGCAAAAATTGAAGGAGATACTGGAAAGGCTTGACAGGGTAGACACTGAGGTCCTTGAATTCTGATGAAGAGTCAACTGACTCAAATCATTAACTCTACTTTCTTTCCACAGATGCTGCCAGGCCTGCTGAGTTTCACCAGCAATTTCTGTTTTTGTTATTGACACTGAGGGTGTTCCTCCTGGCTGGAGTTAACAACCTCAATGTGAAGGATCAATCATTTAGGACTAGGGCAAGAAATGTCTTCATTAGATTGTGAATCTTTTGTAAATCACTTCCCTAGAAGGTGGTGGATGCTCCATCAGGGAGGACATTCAAGCTGAAATACATTTTTGAGAGATAAGGGAACAGGAGAGAATGTGCAATTGGAGGAGAGGTGCAGTTATGATCACACTGAATGATGGAGCAGGATCAAGGGTCTGTACTCTCTACTCTTGCCCCTCTAGCTAACATGACACGGGGTTATGGGGATGGAGGTATTAAAAGGGAATGAAGTCCTCGGTCAGCCATAATTGTATTAAATGGTGGGGGAGGCTTAATGGGCTGAATGGACTACTCCTGTTCTTATGTTCCTAAGTGACCATTCCACACCACAACTAATAAATAAGAATGATTATTTTAGTAACATTTCAATACTCGCCATATCTTCCATGGTCGCCTCTCGTACTTTGGTTCTCGGAAACGTTTCACTGCAAGAAACAAAGCAATATATAAATTTAAAACTTGATTCACTCTAAATTTCTCCATCAATTCAATAAATTCTGATTGTTTTGGTCCAACCAGTCCATGTCAGTGTGAATGTTCCACTTGCAGCTCTTCCAATGTTTCTTGTTTAAATTTACCATGATAACTATCAATTCCCTTCTCCTATGTATGCTTAAATAACTTCTTAACTGGATCTGTACTATTCATTTTTTCTGGTAGCAAGTTACACAATTTTAGGTATTTTTGTGCGAGAAAGTTTATTATGAACTTCCTGTTGGATTTCTTGGTGACTATCTTGTATTGATGGCCTCTCAGTTATGTTGTTCCCAAGCAGAAACATTTCTGCATTGACTATCTTTTGTAGTTCAAAAACCAGCACTTAAAAATGCCCAAGTTAAGTGGGAAGATTCAGCATGATTTCGTTGAAAGGAAATCATGCTTAACAAATTTAACAGAATTCTTTGAGAAAGAAACATGCTGTGGTTGTACTGTATTCAGATTTCTTGAAGGCACTTGATCAGAAGCCTCAAAGATTACTGTGCAGAGCTAATGGTGTAGAGCGTAATCCTAGAGGGGAGAGGGTGGATTGTAGTAATATCACTGGATTAATAACCCAGAGCCCTCGACTAATGTTCTGGAGACACAGGTTCAATTGCCACCGTTGCAGATGGTGAAATTTGACTTCAACAAAATTCTGGAAATAAATGCTAGTCTAATGGTGACCATGGGGGTCATACATAATGGTATTATCACTGGTTTGTTAATCCAGAGACCCAGATAATATTCTGGGGACCCGGGTTCAAATCCTGCCGCGGTAGATGGTCGAATTTGAATTAAATAAATATCCAGAATTAAGAATCTAATGGTGACCATGAATCCATTGTTGATTGTTGGAAAAACCCACCTGGTTCACTAATGTCCTTTAGGGAAGGAAACTGCCATCCTTACCTGGTCTGGCCTACATGTGACTCCAGACCCACAACAATGTGGCTCACTCTTAACAGCCCTCTGGGCAATTAGGGATGGGTAATAAATGCTGCCTAGCCAGTAATGCCCTCATCCCATGAATGAATACAGAAAAAAAAATGCAGACAACACAAAGATAGATATGAAAATATGATTAGAAAACAACAAAAGAAGTTTGCAGATGGATACAGACATGTTGCGTGAGGAGAATAAAATCTGGAATACAGAGTATACTGTGAGAAAATGTGATATTTTTGGCAGAAAGCATAAAACAGCAGTGTAATACTTAAATGGAAAACAACTGCAGATATCTGAGGCACAGAAGCATATAGGTGTTCCCATTCATGAGTCACTAAAAGTCAGTATGCAGGTGTACCATGTAAATCAAGAAGGCTAAAGAGATGCTAACTTTTATTTCAAGAAAAATTGAATATAAGAATGTTATGCTTATATACAGGGCATCAATGTAACCATATTTAAATAGAGTACGTTTCAATCCCCGTATTTGAGAAAGGATATGAGCGCATTGGAGACAGCTCAGAGGAAGTTTACTGGATAGATACCTGAAATGGTTATCTAATGATGATGAGGTAGGCTCAAGTATTTCTTACTTTCTCGTTAGACTGACCGCATCCGAATCCATCCCTCATACTCTTAATCTTCTCCTTCTCACTTCCCAACATTTGGAATGACCAATAGTTGGAACTACACAGACAGCGATCAGGAATCTTGCTCACCCAAGTCTCAGATGTGCTTACAGTCTACACCATTAGGAAAATTTGTTATCCCAGAACATAAGAGGGAGTCAGGGCCTAGTTGGCATTCGCAGTTGTACCCAGCTACAGTGATACTACTTGTAGTAAACCATATTCGGTTGGATTTTTAAGTCCGTTCCATATATAGTAGTAGCTAGGAGCCAAATGACCATTTGCTTTGCCATTGTTTGCTGCAAGCATGTCATGTTATTTCCAAGTTGGAGAAGCAAAAGATCTGGTCAACATCATTGTTTTAATAAACTCTCTAAAAGTACACGACATTTTCCACCACGTAAAACACTTGCAGCAGAGCTTGAGGTTGATGCCTGGTCGATGTTTTTAACTGATCTTAGCCAGAGCACTGTCGAGAAGGAAATCTCAAACCTCGCCCTCCTGATCATCACTGAACTACTCTTAGGTGAAGTATGTGTGAGTGCAATACTGAATTCTCAAAAACAAATGGTGTTCACAGGTAAAGATCCAACCAGAGGCTGTAAGCTGTTACCAATGAAATAGCTGATTGACAGTTGTCCACAGTCACTGAATTATCAGGCTACGAATATACAAATATAAACATTATGATTAGAAGTAGGCCATTCAGCTACAAAGGTTCACCAGACTGATATATGAAGAGGAACTGGGAAGGCAGACAGAGAGATGGAGGAGGGGTTTGGGAAGCTAAAATATTCTAACAGGACTAAACAAAGTAATGCAGCAAGGGATAAAAACAAAGTTGCTGGAAAAACGCAGCAGGTCTGGCAGCATCTGTGAAGGAAAAAAACAGAGTTAACGTTTCAGGTCCGGTGACTCTTCCTCTGAACCCGAAATGGGATTGAACCCGGACCCGAAACGTTAACTCTGTTTTTCCTTCACAGATGCTGCCAGACCTGCTGAGCTTTTCCAGCAATTTTGTTTTTGTTCCTGATTTACAGCATACACAGTTCTTTTGGTTTTTAAATGCAGGAAGGGGATGTGACTAATGACCAAAGAGTCCAGAACTATAGGTCACAATTTAACGATACTGGCTAGGCCATTTAAATTGAGATGTGGAGAAATTTCTTCATCCAGAGAGGGGTGAGCCTGTGGAAATTTCTGCCATTGAAAGCAGTTAAGGCCAAAACATTGAATGTCTTCAAGAAGTTAAATACAGTTTTAGGGCTACAAGTATCAAACGGTATGGGGAGGAAGTGGGAACAGGGTACTTATAAGATAGGAACAGGTGTAGGCCATTCAGCCCTTCAAGTTTGCTCTGCCATTCAATGTGATCACGGCTGATCATCCTTCTCAGTACCCTGTTTCCACTTTCTCTCCACATTCTCTGATCTCTTTAGCCCTGAGGACTATATGTATCCTTTTCTTGAAAATATTCATTGTTGTCGCTTCAATCACTTTCTGTGGCAGAGAATTCCACAGGCTCACCACTCTCTGGAAGAAGAAATTTCTCGCCATCTTGTGACTCCCAGTTGTACACTCCCCAACCATCAGGAACATCCTTCCTCTATTTACCCTTTTTCATCCTGTTTCAATTTCATATGTTTCTATGAAAGTCCCCTCCCATTCATCTAAACTCTAGTGAATATAGTCCTAACCAATCCAGTCTCTTCAAACTTCAGTCCTGCCATCCCTTGAATTAAGGGGTAAACATTTGTTGTATTTCCTCCATAGTTGGAAATTGGTCCTTGGATAAGGAGACTAAAACTGCATACAATATTCCAGTGATAACACAGTGTGGAGCTGGAGGAGCACAGAAGGCCAGGCAGCATCAGAGGAGCAGGAAAGTTGATGTTTCGGGTCATGACCCTTCTTCAGAAATGGGGGAAGGGGAAGATAGCTCCAAAATAAATAGAGAGAGGAGAGGTGGAGCTGGGGTAGGTAGGTGGGATGGTGATAGATATTCCAAATATCGTCTTGCCAAGGCCCTGTATTATTGCAGCAAAACATCCCTGCTCCAATACTTAAATCCTCTCACAATAATGGTCAACATACTATGTGCCTTCCGTCCTGAGGAAGGGTCATCGGACCAGAAATGTTAACTCTGTTTTCTCCTTCACAGATGCTGCCAGACCTACTGAGCTTTTCCAGCAACTTTGTTTTTGTTCCTGATTTACAGCATCCGCAGTTCTTTTGGTTTTTATACAATGTGCCTTCTTCACTCACTTTCAGTGACTTGTGTACAACGGCACCCAGGTCTTGGTGCACCTCCCCCTTTCCCAATTTTTTGCCATTAAACTAATAATTCGAGTACTGAATTGAATGATGAACCATGATCACAGTGAATAATGAAGCAAGCCTCAAGGGCCAAATGGCTTGCTCCTATTTTCTATGTTTCTATGTCTCAATGATACATACAAACACATAAATCAGAACATTAGTAGGCCATTCCCCTCTACTAGTCAGTTCTACCATTCAATAAGATTATGGCTGATCTGATTCCAACTTCTAATCTACATTGCTGTCTACCCATGTGATGATGCTGCGGCTTTAAGAGGCGTTTTGTCCTGGTTTCTTTGAGAGAGAGAGAGGGTGTGAGAGCGAGAACGAGAGTGAGTGGAGGGCAGGTGCCTAGCAGTTTATGAGAAGATAAACAACTTGTGAAGCCTTGGGTGTTTTTTTGTAAAGCTGGAACAATAGAAGCAGCCTCAATAGGTGTGGTGAAGAACCTCCCCCCACCCAAACAGAACCAGGGATTTTTAGTTTTAAGTCTTCAGCAGCAGTTGCTGTTGGGATCTGGAAGAAGTGAAAGCTATTTTTCCATCTCTCAATAACAGCCAAAAGCTGGGAGTTCTCTACCTGGGCTGCTGAATTGCATGCGAGACAAAATCTGTTTTCTGAATTTGTGTTTTGCCAAGTGTGTTTATGAGGTGTTACTACATTGGAACAATTAATTAATAATAGTTACTGTATCTATTATTCTGTTAAGTTTTCCAATAGAATTAAGTTATTCCAAGTTCTTTCTTCTTTTTTTGGATATTATCTAGTATTTAAATAAATTAGTCGAGGAATTATAGAGTAATACAGCATGGAAACAGGCCGTTTGCCCCAAACTGGTCCATGCTGACCATGGTGCCCATTCAGCTAGTTCCAATTGCCCGCATTTGATCCATATGTCTCTAAACCCTTCTCATCCATGTACTTATCCGAATGTTTTTTAAATGTTGCTATTGTACCTACCTCAACCACTTTCTCTGGCAGCCCATTCCATACACGCATCACTCTCTGTGTGAAGAAGTTGCCCCTCAGGTCCTGCTTAAATCTTTCCCCTCTCACCTTAAACCTATGCCCTCTAGTTTTCAATTCCCCATCCCTGGGAAAAAGACTATATGCAGTCATCCTATCTATGCCCCTCAGGATTTTATACACCTCAATAAGGTCACCCTTTAATCTCCTAAATTACAAGGAATAAAGTCCTATCCTGTCCAACCTCTCCCTATAACTCAGGCCGACTAGTCCTAGCAACATCCTCGTAAATCTTCCTTGCACACTTTCCAGTTTAACTATGTCTTTTCTATAACAGGGTGACCAAAACTGTACACAATACTCCACTGTGGCCTCACCAACGACTTATACCACTGTAACATAATGTGACAACTCCTATACTCAATGCCTTGACCAATGAAGGCCAGCATGCTAAATGCCTTCTTCACCACTTGTCCATTCGTGACGCCACTTTCAATGAACTATGTACTGTACTCCTAGGTCTGTCTGTTCCATTTATTGTATAAGGTGGAGGCAATGGCCTAGTGGTATTATCGCTGGATTGTTATTCCAGAGACCCAGATAATCTGGAGACCTGGGTTCAAATCTCGCCATGGGGGATGGTGGAATTTGAATTCAATAAATATCTGGAATTAAGAATCTAATGATGACTGTGAATCCATTGCCATTTGTTGGAAATACCCATCTGGTTCACTAATGTCCTTTAGTGAAGGAAACTATTATCCTTACTTTGTCTGGCCTACATGTGACTCCAAACCCACAGCAATGTAGGTGACTCTTAACTGCCGTCTGGGCAATAAATGCTGCCTGGCCAGCGACGCCCTCATCATGTGAACAAATAAAGAAAAAAAAGTCCTACCCTGGTTTGACTTTCCAAAGTGCAACACCTCATACTTATCTGTATTGAATTACATTTGCCAATCCTCAGCCCACTTCCCCATCTGATCAAGATCCCTCTGTAACTTTTGATAACCTGCCTTGCTATTAACGAAATCTCCTAATTCATGTTGGTGTGTTCGCCAAGGTGGGAGGTTTGATAGCAGACGTTGCGTCCCTTACTAAGTGACATCCTCAGTTCTGTGGAGCCTCCTGTGAAGTAATGTTGTCTTGTGCCGGTTCGAATTTATATGGTCTGGTTTTTGCTGCTTCTGGGAGGTGCTGGTTCCGGCTGTGTGTTGTAATGCTTGGTACACTGGGTCTAATTCAATGTGTTTGTTGATGGAGTCCACGGATGAATGCCAAGCCTCAAAGAATTCTCTGGCTGTCCTCTGTTTTGACTTGTCCAATGATAGTAGTGCTGTCCTAGTTGAAAGTGTGGTTTTTCTTGTCTGTGTGTATTGAAACCAAGGACATCTGGTGTTGTTTGGTTGCTAGCTGGTGTTTGTGGATGCCAAAAGACAACACAACCAGGACACACCAAAACCCGAAACAATAACCACCATACCACATATAAAACAACACTTCAGAACTGACAGCCAGACTACTCAGACCGCTGGGAATCATGACAGCACACAAACTGGCAGCCACACTAAAACAGCAACTGACCAGGGTTAAATACCCAATAGATACCATGGACAGGACGAATGTAGTTTACAGGATACCATGCGGAGACTGCACAAAACACTACGTGGGACAGACAGGCAGACAACTAGCAACCCACATCCACGAACACCAACTAGCAACCAAACAACACGACCAAGTGTCCATGGTTTCAGTACACACAGACGAGAAAAACCACACTTTCAACTGGGACAGCACTACTATCATTGGACAAGCCAAACAGAGGACAGCCAAAGAATTCTTCCAGGCTTGGCATTCATCCGTGGACTCCATCAACAAACACATTGAATTAGACCCGGTGTACCGAGCATTACAACACACCGAGCACTGAGGATGTCACCTAGTAAGGGTACGAAACATCTGCTATCAAACCTCCCAGCTTGGCGAACACACCAACATCCAAACCCAGCACCCAAGCTACAAATCTTCACTCACACCCTGGATATCTCCTAATTTTGTATCATTTGCAAACTTACTAATCATGCCTTATACATTCACATCCAGATAATTTATGTAAATAATAAATAACAAAGGTCCCAGCACTGACCAAGGTGGCATACAATTAGTCACACGCCTCCAGTCCGAGAAACAACCTTCAACCTTCATCCTCTGCTTCCTCCCATCAAGCCAATTTTGAATCCAATTAGCTAGCTCTCCTAGGATCCTGTGCAACCTAACCTTCATGACTAGCCTGCCATGCAGGAACTTGTGAAAGGCCTTAATAAAGTCCATATAGACAACATCCACTGCCCTATCCTCATCCATCCTCTTGGTTAGCTCTTTGAAAAACTCTAAAAGGTTTGTCAGACATGACTTCCTGCGCACAAATCCATGCTGACTATCCTTATCAGACCTTGACTATCAAATGCTGGTTGATCCTGTCCCTCAGCATCCTTTTCAATAACTTGCCTACCACTGATGTCAGGCTCACTGGCCTATAGTTCCCTGGCTTGTCTTTGTTACCTTTCTTAAACAATGGAACAACATTAGCCACCCTCCAGTCTTCCAGAACTTCACCAGTGACTAAAGGTGAAGCAAAAATCCCTGCAAGTGCCTCTACAAGTTTTTTTTTTGATCTGAAGGCAAAGCAGCGGCTTCAAGGTTCCCGAATTTTAGCCAGTATCGCCAGGTGCATCACTATAACAACATTCCCACCGTCACCATCAAATAGTGCAATTGCTCATTTAATAAATTTCTCTGACTGACTTTTTTTCTTTCAATTATTTTGGGGCGGCACAGTGGTTAGCACCGCTGCCTCACAGCGCCAGGGACCCGGCTTCAATTCCAGCCTCGGGTGACTGTCTGTGTGGAGTTTGCACATTCTCCCCGTGTCTGTGTGGGTTTCCTCCAAGTGCTCCGGTTTCCTCCCACAGTCCAAAGATGTGCAGGTTAGGTGGATTGGCCATGCTAAATTGCCTGCAGTGTTCAGGGAGGTGTAGATTAGGTGGGTTATAGGGGGATGGGTCTGGGTGGGATGCTCTGAGGTTCGGTGTGGACATGTTGGGCCGAAGGGCCCGTTTCCACACTGTAGGGATTCTATGACTCTATGACAATTTCTTCCCTAGCCTCCCACAACGTCTGAGGATGGACTTCATCAGGCCCAGGGGGTTTATTCACCTTAATGCGATCTAAGGCTGCAAACACCTCCTCTCTGGTAATGTGTATGCAGTCCAAAACATCCCCACTTGTTTCCCTTATCTCCTTAGCATCCTTGATTCTCTCCTCAGTAAACAATGAGGAAAAATATTCATTAAAAATCTCCCCCATCTCCTGTGGCTCCACACACAGTCGGCCAAGCTGATCTTTATGGAGACCTACTCTCTCCCTAGCCACCCTTTTACTCGTAATATAGCTATAGAACCTCTTGGGATTATCTCTAACTTTATCTGCCAGATCCATCTTATACCCTCTTTTTGCTCTTCTGATTTCCCTCGAGTGTGTTCGTACATTTTTTGTAGTAATTTCACTATTCACTTCGCCTGATAGCTTAAACCCAACATATGCCTTCTTCTTTTTCCTGATCAGAACCTCAATTCACCTGCCAGCTTTTCTCCTCACCCTAACACGGACATACTGTCTCTGGACTCTTGGTATCACACTTTTAAAAGCCTCCCATTTGCCATCATTTGTTTTCCTTCGAACAGACTCCCCAGTCGACTGCTGCTAAATAGAACCATCGAACCCTACAGTGTGGAAACAGGCCCTTCGGCGCAACAAGTCCACACTGACACTCAGAGCATCCCACCCACCTAATCTACACCTCCCTGAACACTATGGGCAATTTAGCATGGCCAATCCATCTAACCTGCAGATCTTTGGACTGTGGGAGGAAACCGGCACACCCAGAGCAGACATGGGGAGAACGTGCAAACTCCACACAGACTGAGGCTGGAATTGAACCCGGATCCCTGGCGCTGTGAAGCAGCAGTGTTAACCATTGAGCCACTGTGCCTCCCAGATCCTGCCTAATGGCCCCAAAATTGGCCCTGCTCCAATTTAGCACCTTAACCTGTGGACCTGTCCTATCTTTTTCCATAAGTATGTTAAAACTAAGAAAGTTATGGTCACTAGACCCAAAGTGCCCTCCAACTGACACTTAAGCCACTTGCCCGAACTAGTTTCCTAAGAGGAGGTCCAATGTTGCACCCTCCTGAGTAGGAGCCTCTACATATTGATTTAGGCTGTGTTTTGTTTAATGTTGAGTAGTTTGACCAAGTGAATTGCAAATGGAACACAGCACCTGACATTTAAAATAAGAAAAAGATAGGGTCTAGGCTATCTTCTTAATATATTTTGAGGGGGTCTGATCTGGTCCATAACACCTGTGATAACATTTCAAACCAGTGATTGAGAGAATCTGTCCACATCCGCATTAAAAATATTCAAGGTCAATGCTTTTTGCCAGGAAGAAAGTTCTAGAGACTAATGATACTCTGAGAGAAAGAATTTTGCTTAATCTTTGCCATAGAGTCATACAGCACAGAAACAGATCCTTCGGTCCAACCAGTCTCTGCTGACTATAATCCCAATCTAAACTGGTCCCACCTGCCTGTTCCTGGTCCATATCCCTCCAAACCTTACCAAATGGCTTTTAAACACTATAACTGTACCCACATCCACCACTCCCTCAGGAAGTTCATTCCACACGCGAACCACCATCTGCGTAAAAAAACTGCCTGTTACATCTTTTTTAAATCTTTCTCCTCTCACCTTAAAAATGTGTCCCCTAGCTTTGAAGGGACCCATCTTAGGGAAAAGACATCTACCATTAACTCTATCTATACCTCTCATTATTTTATAAACTTCTATCAGGTCACCTCTCAGCCTTTTACACTCCAATGAAAAAAGTCCCAGCTTATTCAGTCTCTCTTTATTACTCAAACCTTCCATATCTGACAACATCCTAGTAAATCTCTTCAGAACCCTCTCCAGCTTCCTATAAGTAGGCATCCAGAACTGGACACAGTATTCCAGAATGGGCCTCACCAATGTCCTGTACAACCTCAACATCACTTCCCAATTCCTATACTCAAAGGTCTGAGCAATGAAGGCAAGCATGCCAAACGCCTTTTCAACTATCCTGAATACATGTGATGCAAAATTCAAAGAATTATGTACCTGCACCCCTAGGTGTCTCTGTTCTACAACACTACCCAAGGCCCTACCACTAATTGTATAAGCCCTACCCTTGTTTGTTATACCAAAATGCTATACCTTGTATTTATCCAGATTGAACTCCATCTGCCATTTTTCAGCCCATTGACCCATTTGATCAAGATCCCTCTGTAATCTTAGAAAACCTTCTTCACTGTCTACTATGTCACTAATTTTGGTGTTGTCCACAAACTTACTAACCATGCCTTCTGTATTCTCATCCCTTAAATGGACATGCACTGATTTTTAAACTGGGGACACCTTGTTCTAGATTCTCCCATAAGAGGAGCAGCTTCTCCACATCTATGCTACCAAGACCACTCAGAATTTTATATGTTTTAATTGAGTCACCTCTTACTCTTCTAAACTGCAGAGGATACAAGTCCAGGTTGTCCAACATTTCTTTATAAGACAATACACGCAATTCAGCTATTAGTCTAGTAAACATTCTTTGAATTGCATCCTTCTTTAAATAAGGTGACCAATATTTATGCAGTACTTTAGATGTGGTTTCACCAGTGCCCTGTATAAATGATGCATAACCTCTCTACCGTTGTATTTAATTTCTCTCTCTATAAAGGATAACATGCTATTAGCTTTCCTAATTATTTGCTGTAAGTACATGCTCACCTTTTGCAAATCATGCACGAGAGAGCTCTGCAATCTCTCAGCATTTAGATAATACTGCTTCCTGCCAAAAAGGGTAATTCCACATTTTCCAACATATACTCCTTTGCCCACTTACCTAACCTATTGATATTCTTTTTGTTGCCTCCTTATGTCCTCTTCACAACTTGCTTTGCTACCTTTTTGTTGTCAGAAAATTTGGCAACTATACTTTTGTTCACCTATATCATTTACATAATCTGTAAACAGTAGAGGTCCCAGCACCAATTCTTGTGACATAGCACTCGTCACATCTTGCCAACCTGAAAAAGACCCATTTATACCTACTTTCTGTTTCCTGTTAGCCAGCTATGCTTCTACCCCCTACATCAAAGTTTTATTTTCTGCTGTCACCTTTGATGCGACACTTTATGAAATGTCTTCTGAAAATCTAAGTACTGGTTTTCTTTCATCCATAGCATATGTTAACTTCCGAAAGAACTTCAATAGATTGGAATTTGCTTTCACAAAATCATGTCTGATTAGCTTTAACTTATCTAAGTGTCCTTCTATAACCTATTTAATAAAAGCTCCAACGTTATTGAAATGGCAAGCAACTGGGAGGTCAGGATCATTCCATCAGACAGAGTGGAGGCATTCCGCAAAGCAGTCACCCAGTCTGCATTTGAAACAAGAGAGAACAGTAGCAGGAGTAGGCCATTCAGCCTTCAAGCTTGTTCTACAATTCAATATGATCACGACTGATCATCCAACTCAATAGCCTGCTTCTGTTTTTTCTCCACATACTTTGATCCCTTATCCACAAGTGCAGTATCCAAATCCTTCTTGAAATCATACATTGTTTTGGCCTCAAATACTTTCTGTGGTAGTGAATTCCTCAGGCTCACCATCTCTGGGTGAAGAAAATTCTCCTCATCTTGGTCCTAAATAGTTTAACCCATATCCTTAGACCGTGACCCCTCGTTCTGGACTTCCTGGTCATCTACCTTGTCTGGGCCTGTTAGAATCTTGCCCCCAACACATCCCCTCCCCCTGCAATACACACACACACACACACACACACACACACACACGCAAACACACCCAAACCCAGCAATACCTTGTCTGTGACAACAAGGTGCAGGGCTGGATGAACACAGCAGGCCAAGCAGCATCATAGGAGCAGAGAGGCTGACGTTTCGGGCCTAGACCCTTCTGAAGGGTCTAGGCCCG
>NC_063347.1:1096255-1129608 GCF_021869965.1 Rhincodon typus
CTCGGATTCTCCAGCATCTGCAGTTCCTACTATCTTTGAATACCTTGTCTGTGTCTTGTTTATTTTGCTCTTAGTATACAGGATCCAGTCTCCCCTTTCACACCCATTTCATATTGCTCTTCCTCTTCTACCACCATTAATATCCCCTTTGTATTTGCATCAGGCCTCTCCATTATCTGGTCCCTTGATACTCCTCCACCTCTGTTAAAAGTATAGAAGAATATTTTTCCAACACCTGTCAGCTCTGAAGAAGTCATACTGGCTCAAAACACTAATTGTTGCTCACTGCATAGATGCTGCCAGACCTGCTGTGTTTATCCAGCATTCTGTGTCTGTTTCAGATTTCCAGTATCTTTTATTCAAGGGTTCAACTGTAATCACGGGTGACTTTAATTTACATATAAGATTTACAAACCAAACTGCCAATAATACTATGAAGGAGGATTTCTTGAAGTGTCTACATGATGGGATTTTTTTAAACACCAATAGTTGAGGAACCAACTAGAGAAGAGGTTATTCTAGACTGAGTAATGAGACTGGTGCAAAGAGAAAGGATTAATTAATAATCTTGTTGAGAGAGCCCTTGGGAAGAGTGACCATTTTGATAGGATTCTTCATTAAGATAGAGGGTGCAGTCATCAAATTTGAATCTAGGGTCTGAAATAGCCCCACAGAGACCATTATCCCACCACCAAGTCACCCTTTATTTACATGTGGAGAGTCCTTGACACTGATCCAGAGTAACTCATTCTCTTCTTCAGGTGGCAAAGGCATCGACATGCACCATGTCCATCTCAGATACCAAGGTATCTTCAACACTTGACGGAGAGGGAGAAGCCATGGGTTCCAGAACAGCTGTCGAGGAGCCTGGTAAATTTGGCTCCCGCACCATGTGCGAGCCTGCAGCTTTTGTATGGTCCACGTGCTTGTCCCCGAACTTTATATGTCACTGGACCTGACCTTGAATCGACCATGCCTCTTACCCATGCAGAGTCATTCCCATGGTTCCTACACCAAACTTTGTTCCCTGAAGCAAACTGTCTCTCTCGCTTAGCGGAGTTTTGTGTCCGACACTGGTGTTCGTGATGCCGTTTCACCGTCTCCCCAGGTTGGATAGATCAGATTTAACCTTGGTATGGAATCTTCTCCCTATTGGCAACTCTAGAGCTATACCTTTGGGGGAATGAAGATTGGTCCTATAATCAAATAGGAACGGGGACAGTGCGGTATCTAGTGAAGCTGTAGGCTGTTTCCTTAAGCCTGCCTTCACAGTTTGGACTGCTCTTTTTATCAGGCCATTGGATGATGGATAGTATACAGCTGTACTTATAGTGACAAATACCACTCAACTTTAGGAAATACTCAAATTCCCAGCTGTTAAATGATGCCCCGTTATCGGTCTCCCAACACCTCTGGGAGTTGTGTATTGCAAAAGATATACGTAATTTTTCTATCATCATCCCAGTTTGACAAATGAACTTTATGCACATCCAGCCACTTTGAGTGGCCATCCACAATGACTAAGAACATTGAGCCCATGAAAGGATCTGCGTAGTTGGTGTGTAACCAAATCCAGGGATTACCCAGCCATTCCCACAAATGTGGGGGTGCTGCTGGAGCTAAGTTTTGTCCCTGTTGGCACTCTAGGCACTGACCCATCAACATGACTATCTCTGCATCCAATCTTGGCCACCAGACGTAACTTCTCACCGATATCTTCATATTGGAAACCCCTGGAGGACCCTGGCGGAGTTCACTCAGTGTCTGGCAGCAACTTTTGCTTGGGACAATCATTCTTGCTCCCCATAATAATATGCTGTACTCTATGTTGATCTGGTTTCTCCAGGTCCAAATGGCTCCTTGGTTTCTCCCATCACCACCAACTGTTTTAGTTTTCCCAGGACCGATCTTTCTGTGTCCAAAGTCTGATATTATCAGCTGTAACTGGAAGTGTATCCAGAAAATTTAAAACCATTAGAGGCTCTTCCAGTGGCAGTACCACCGGAGGCGGCTCAATGCATCTGCATTCGTTACTTGGCTTCCCACATGGTGTTCCAATTTGTGATTATATACACTTAGTATTACAGCCCAATGCTGAATTCAAGCTGAAGCTACGGGCGGCACTGCCTTGTCCTCTTTAAGTAGACCCAGCAGAGGTCTGTGGTCCATTATTATTACAAATTTACATCCATAATGGTATCAGTGAACTTCCTGACTCAAATATGACGGCCAAATCTTCCTTCTCTATTTGGGGCAATATGCTCTGCATTGGCCAAAGTTCTGGATGCATAAGCTATTGGACGTTCCTCTCTATTGGGGCACCTATGAGCTAAAACTACCCCAATGCCATACGAGGAGGCATTGCACGTCAATACCAGATCTTGCTTGGGAACACGCTGGAAGATTATAGCTGTTTCTTTACTTCACTGAAAGTTATGGCTTGGCTATGCGACCATTTCCAAGGCTGACCCTTTTTTTAAAAGAGTTGATGCAAAGGTGCCAGGATGGAGGCCAGGTTATGTATGAACTTTCTGTAATAATTCACCAGCCCAAGGAAAGACCTAAGCAGGAGCTGGGGCACCTTTGATCGCCCTCAAGTTTTCTTCCAATGAGTGTAACCGGTCTTGTCAACTCTGTAGTCCAAGTAGGTCACTTGGGGTGCCTGGCACACACATTTTTCCTTTATAAGGCATACGCTCGCCTGGGAGAAATGTCTAAGGGCTATGTCCAAGTTCTCTAAGTGCTCCTCATTGGTCTACCCCATCATTAGCTGGGAATTATTATCTAGATAAATGGCAACCCGGGGTAGAACTTGTAGAATGCTCTCCATCGTCCGCTGAAAAAATTGCACAGGTTGATGATACCCCAGATGGCAGTCTCATTTATTGGTACAAACACTTATGGATATTAACTGTAGCATACTTCTGGGAATCCTCATCTAATCGCAATTGCAAGTACGCATGGCTCACGTCCATCTTCGTGAAGGAAAGACCCCCTGCCAGCTTTGCATATAAATCCTCTATGGAAGGGACTGGGTATTTATCCAGTTGAGAGAAGCAGTTTACCTTTGTTTAAAATCCTCACAAAGGCGAACTGACCTGTCGGGCTCTACAATCAGTACGACTGGTGCTGCTCATCCCACAAACTGGACTTGTTTGATGATTCCTTCACTTTCTAGCCTTCTGATTTCTGCCTCTACTTTTTTCGGTAAGGCAAATGGCACTGGATGGTCCTTGCAGAATCATGGAATTGCTTTCTGGTCAACATGTAACGTGGCCTTGGCCGCTTTGATTTTAGTTAGGACTTCACTCAGCTAGTCATTTTCTAATTGAAAAACGTTGAGCCATCTAGATGAACCTTTCTCAACCAATTTTATCCCATCGAGCTTGGTCCTGTGCATTTTATTACAATGAGTAGTAACTGAACCACCTGCTTCTCATAAGAGACAAGAACCAAAGTTGTACCCTTAATCTGTAAAGGTTTCCCCGTATAGGTTCTCAGTCTAGCAAAGGTCTTGTACAAATTTAAGCGTTGCAGACCACAATTTTGTGAAAGGACTGGGTCTGCAATCACTGAAATGGCCAAGCCGGTATCAGCCTCCATTAGAACCTGGTGATCATTTAACCAGACATTATCTTGATTGGTTCTGATTTGGATGTTGCTAAGCAATTTAACTGTTCCAAACCAGATGTAGGTGGACTTTCCTTGGTGTGCACTCTCCTGGATACCAGCCTATGAGTTCTCTTACGCCATTTAGGTCTAGTGGGACTCTTCTGTTGTCTCAAATCCGTATACCAGCTGCAACTACAATGGCCTGCTGGCCCGGATCCTGAAGAAAATTTTAACCATTTGGCCAAGGCTCGCCTTTGTTTTGGGGTTTTGTTGTTTGCTGATCTGGAGTCCCTCTGTTGAAGATATGTCCTGAGTGAGGCTATGGAATTACCTGCACTCAAATGGTGTTCCCTAAGCTCAGTCAGACTGGTGAGCGTGTCCATTCTGAATACCCTGCAACTCATATGCTCCACTTGCCACATTTTCCAATGATAAAGCCAGTTGTAGTAGCGCCTATTTGAAGTCCAGTTGAGCCTCAGTTAGTAGGCACTTTTGCATGGTCACATCATTAATCCCAGTCTCGTCGCCACTGAAATAACTCCACAGAGGCCGGTATCCCACCACCAAGAAACCTTTTATTTACAAGTGGATAGTCCTTGACACTGATCCAGCTTCCTCAGAGCTAGCTCTCAGACTGCACAGGAGGTCTGACATTCTTGTTCTTATCTGTCAGCCAAGGGTTCCTGATTGGATCAGATTAACTGCCCCAATCAAGGAACTCATATTCTATGAGATCCACTGGCTGACCTTGTTACAATGACGACAGGGTCCTGAATCTAAATAAAGAGAATTATAAGCATATGAGGCATCAATTGGCAAGGATGGATGGAGCTAGGACGGAGCAACATTACTAAAGGTGTCGACAGTGCATAGACAATGAATAATATTTAAAGGTTGTGTATGTGAATTACAACAATTATTCATTCTGTCTGGCACAAAAATAAAAGAGGAAAAGTGGCTCAACTATGGGCTTATGATTGCAATTAATGTTAACTTTAGATGCAAAGAGGATACATATAAAATTGCCAGATAAAGCAGCAAGCTAAGGATTGGAAGCATTTTAAAATTCAGAGAAAGAGGACAAAGTGATCAAGGGATGGAAAACAGCACAAGAGAGTAAAATTACAGGGAACATACAAACTGACAGTAAAAATTCTACAGATATGTGAAGTGCAACTGTCACTGAAGACAAATGTAGGTCTCTTACAATTAGAAGCTGGGAAAATGATAACGGGGAATAAAGAAATGGTAGAAGAAATATTTCCTAGAAATGTTAGGGAACCAATGGTCTAGTGAGAGGGCAGACTTGAAGGAAATTAGTATTAGTAACAAAGTAGTACTCAGGAAATTAATAGGGTTAAAGGCTGACAAATCACCAAGGCCTGATAATCTACTTCCTGGAGTCCTAAAGAATCAAAAAAGAACTGGAATTAAGAATCTAATAACGACCATGAAACTGCTGACTGTAGGAAAAAATATCAAATTCACTAATGTCCTTTATGGAAAGAAACTGCCCTCCTTACCTCGTCTAGTCTACGTGTGACTCCAGGCCCAAAGCAATGTGGTTGATTCTTAACCAATTAGGGAAATAAATGCTGGCTTAACTTGTGGCACTTACATCCCATGAATGAACAAATAGATGCAGACAGGCAGATGCAGCAAGTAACAAGGAATGCTAATGGTGTATCGACCTTCATTGTCAAGGATTTGAGTTGAGAAACAGGGATATCTTACTGCAGTTATGCTTGGCCTTGGTGAGACCACACCTGGAGTACCACATGTAGGTTTAGTCTCCCTGCCTAAGAAAGGTTATATCTGCCATAGAGAGAGTGCAGCAAAAATTCACTATGCTGATATTGGGGATGTAATATAAACAGAGATTGGGTTGACTGGGCCTATGTTCACAAGAGTTTAGAAGGATGGGAGGAGATCTGATTGAAATGTATTAAAGTTCCAAAACAACTGAACAGACTAAATGCAGAGAGGATGTTTTCCCTTACTGGGGAATTTAGAACCAAGCAGGATATGGAGTTGGCCATGGTAGGACTGAGACGAGGAAATGTTTCTTCAAGTAGTCGTCAACCTGCAGAACTTTCCATTGCAGGAGGCTGAGGAGACTAAATCACCAGGTATTCAAGAAAAAGACACATTTAAAATTTTTTTTATTATTCATTCGTGGGATGAGGGCTTCACTGGCTAGGGCAGCATTTATTGCCTATCCCTAATTGCCCAAAGGTCAGTTACGAGTCAACCACATTGCTGTGGGTCTGGAGTCACATGTAGACCAGAACAGGTAAGGATGACAGTTTCCTTCCCCAAAGGACATTAGTGAACCAGATGGGTTTTTCCGACAATCGGCAACGGATTCACAGTCATCGTTAGACTCTCAATTCCAGATATTTATTGTATTCAAATTCCACCTTCTGCCGTGGCGGGATTCAAACCCAGGTCCCCAGAACATCACCTGGGTCTCTGGATTAACAGTTCAGCAATATTACCACTAGGCCATTGCCTCCCCCTATATTAAAGGCATCAAGAGGTATTGACAGAAAATGGGAAAATAGCATTGAGATAGAGGAGCAATCATGATCATTTTGAATGGCGGAGCAAGCTCGAATAGCCATATCCTGCTCCTAGTTTCTGCTGTCTATTCACCGTACCAATTTCTGTGCCATCTGTAAACTTACTGATCATACCATAAGACCATAAGAAACAGGAACAGTTTTAAATTGGTGCCCCTTTATTTTGAGACTGTGCCCTGTGGTCCCAGACTCTCTCATGAGGGTAAACATTCTCTCAGCTTTACCCTGTCAATGCTACATGTCTCAACGAAATCACATCTCATTCTTCTGGACTCCAGTGAGTAGAGTCCCAAACTGCTTAACCTTTGCTCATAAAAAGACAAATTGCTCCATACCAGGGATCAACCTCGTGAACAAAGAACAGTACAGCACAGGAATAGGCCCTTTGGCCCTCCAAGTCTGCACTGACACATTCTGCCCTTCCAAACAAAAACTGTCTTCACTTACAGGATCCGCATCCCCCTTTTCCGTTCCTATTATTGTGTTTGTCCAGGTGCTTCTTGAATACTGTTATTATGTTTGCTTCCACCACCTTCTCTGGCAGCGCAATCCAGGCACTCACTACATTTTGTGTGAAAAACCTGCTTCACACATCTCTTTTAAACTTCCCCCCCTCGCACCTTAAACCTGTGTTCCCTAGTAATTGACCTCTCCACCCTGGGAAAACGCCTCATACTTTCCACTCTATCCATGCCACTCACAATCTTATAAACTTCTATTAAGTCGCCCCTCCACCTTCGTGTTCCAATAAAAGGTCTATCAACCTTTCTTCATAGCTAAAATCGCCCATACCAGGCAACATCCTGGTAAACCGTTTCTGTACCCTCTCCAAAGCATCCACATCCTTCCAGTAGTGTGGTGACCAGAACTGTATGCAATATTCCAAGTGTGGTCTAACTTAAGTTCTATAAAGCTGCAGCATAACTTGCCTATCCTTATACTCAATGCCCTTTCCAATGAAGGCAAGCATGCCATAAGCCTTGTTCACTACCTTATCGACCTGCGCTGCCATCTTCAGTGATCTGTGGACCTGCACACCCAGATCCCTCTGCATATCAATACTCCTAAGTGCTCTGCCATTCAGTGTATAATTTCCACCTGCACTTGACCTTCCAAAATGCATCACCTCACATTTGTCTGGATTAAACATCATTTGCCATTTTTCTGCCCGTGCCTCCAACTGATCTATATCCTGCTGTATCCTCCGACAATCTTCCTCACTATCTGCAACTCCACCAATCTTTGTACCATGCACAAATGTACTAATTAGACAGGCCATGCTTTCCTCCAAATCACTTATGTAGATCACGAACACAGGTCATGGCACTGATCCCTGTGGAACACTGCTAGTCACAACCCTCCATTCTGAAAAGCAGCCTTCCCACTGCTACCCTGTCTCCTATGACTAAGCCAGTTCTGTATCCATCTTGCCAGTTCACCCCTGATACCATGTGACTTGACCTTTTCTACCAGTCAGCCTGTGGCCAGTTTGCAGTGACCTCACCTGTGGCCAAAGAGGATACAATGATGTCTGTGGTTGGTTGGCTCGCCGAGCTGGTTCGTTGTTCCAAAGACGTTTCATTACCCTGCTGGGTAACATCATCAGTGGAGCCTCTGATGAAGTGCCGTTGTGTTTTCCCGCCTGTTATTTAAACTCTGGAGTCTGTTGAGCTGGATTTCCTCACTTTCGGTTTTCCTTCGCAGTGAAGTGTATATGGGGTCGAGCTTCATGTGTTTGTTATGGCTTTCTTCGTGAAGTACCAGGCATCTAGGAATTCCTGTGCTTGTCTCTGCTTTGCTTGTCCCAGGATCTTGGTGTTGTCCCCACTGGAATTGGTGGTTCTTCTTGTCCATGTGGATAGAGATGAGTGAATATTGGTCATGTCTTTTTGCAGCCAACTGATGGTTGTGTACCCTCGTTGTTACTTTCCTTCCCGTTCGTCCAATGTAGTGTTTGTCACAGTCTCTGCAGGGAATCTTGTATATGACGTTAGTCCTGTCCATAGTGGGTAGTGGGTCTTTGGTCCGGGTGAGCAGTTGTCGTAGGGTTGATGTGGGTTTGTGTGCTACTCTGATGCCCAGTGGTCGTAGGAGTCTTGCGGTCAGTTCAGATGTGTTCCTGATGTAAGGTAGCGTCATGAGCGTGTCGGGGCATGTAGTGTCTTCCTGGTGTCGTTCATGCAATAGATATCTTCTGACCCAGTTCTTCGGGTATCCATTTTCTTTGAATTCCTGGAAGAGGTACTCTTCTTCTTTTTGGCGTAGCTCTGTGCTGCTGCAGTGTGTTGTTACCTGTAAACGGGCACAAATCAGGAACACATCTGAACTGACCACAAGACTCCTACGACCACTGGGCATCAGAATAGGGCACAAACCCACATCAACCCTACGACAACTGCTCTCCCGAACCAAAGACCCACTACCCACTATGGACAGGACCAATGTCATATACAAGATTCCCTGCAGAGACTGTGACAAACACTACGTCGGATGAACGGGAAAGAAATTAACAACAAAGGTACACGACCATCAACTGGCTACAAAAAGACATGACCAATACTCACTCATCTCTATCCACATGAATAAGGAGAAACACCAATTCGACTGGGACAACACCAAGATCCTGGGACAAGCAAAGCAGAGACAAGTATGGAAATTCCTAGAAGCCTGGTACTCTACGAAGAAAGCCATCAACAAACACATAAAGCTCGACCCCATATACACTCCACTGCAAAGGAAAACCGGAAGTGAGGTAATCCAGCTCAACAGACTCCAGAGTTTAAATAACGGGCGGGAAAACACAACGGCACTTCATCGGAGGCTGCACTGATGATGTTACCCAGCAGGGTAATGAAACGTCTGCGGAACAACGAACCAGCTCGGCGAGCCAACCAACCACAACATCCACAACCTGAGCTACAAATCTACTCTAAAACCTTACAAAGATGTCTGTCAATGCTCCAGCAATTTGTTCTCTTGCCTCCCTCAATATTCTGGGATAGATCCCATCAGGACCCGGCAACTTATCTACCATAATACCACAACACCTCTTCCTTTTTAACAGCAACTTGGCGTAGAAATTTGACATTCTATTCTCTGAGATCATCCTCTACCAATTCCTTCTCTGATTTACAGCAGCCGCAGTTCTTTCAGTTTTTTTTCGTCATTAAGGCACATTTGTATGTGCTTTCTTAGGAACTACGATGATGCTGGTCTTTTTGAGGCGACTGGGGGCTTCGACTTGTACGAGGGAGAGGTTGAAGATGTCAGTGAATATCTCCATCAGCTGGTCTGCACAGGATCTAAGTGCGCGGCCGGGGACTCCATCCGTGTTAGCCCTTCTAACTCCTTGTTTATGTTCTCTCCAACTTTCCTTATATACTTTGAGAGCTTTGTCAGTTCCCATCCTTCTAGACCTTATATGTGCCTCCTTTTTTTTTCTGACCAAGATCATAACATCCCTCGTCATTTCAAATTTCATGTAATTTGCTATACCTATCCCTTCATTCTCGCAGGAATGTGCCGCTCCTGAAATCTCATCAATTGCCATTTGAAATGCTCCCACACGGCCAACATGGATTTACCCTTAAACAACCACCTCCAATGAAAATTCTCCAGTTCCTGCCTAATATTGTTGTAGTTTGCCTTCCCCCAATTTAATACCTTCGCCCGAGGACTGTGGTTAGCCCATCCATCAGTATCCTAAAATTCACGGTACTATGGTCGCTACTCCCAAAATACACACCTCCACCACCACCCTCCCCTCTCCCCACATCCACCCCCCCAACCCCAACTGAAACATCACACAGCTGGGCTCATTTCCCAAAACCAGGTCCAGTATAACCCCTTCCCTGCTTGGACTGTTTACATACTGTATCAAGAAACCCTCCTGAATAGTCCTTACAAATTCTGCCCCATCTAAGACCTTAGCACGAAGTGAGTCCCAGTCAATATAGGGGAAGTTAAAGTCACCCACCACAACAACCATGCTGTTTTTACTTCTTTCCAAAATCTGAATACATATTCTCTCCTCTATCTCCTGCTGGCTGTTGGGAGGCCTGTAGTATACCCCCAGCATTGTGATTTCACCTTTCCTGTTCCAGGGTTCTACCCATACAGCCTCGTCACACGAGTCCTTTGACGTATCCTACTTCAATACAGCTCCTCCTTTACCAGTAATGCAACTCCCCCACTCCTTTTACATCCCCTTCTATCACACCTGAAACATTAAATCCTGGGTCATTCAGCTGCCAGTTCTGTCCCTCTTTCAGCCAGGTCTCCTTAACTGCAATAATGTCATAGTTCCAAGTACTAACCAAAGCTCTACGTTCATCTACCTTGCCTGTTATACTTCTCACATTGAAATGCATGTGGTTCAGGCCACCTTCCTTGCTGTTCTCAGCAGTGTTTCCCTGCCTATTGTTGTTCTTAGTCACGTTTGTCTTGGTTTCTACTGATCCCTCAATTTCTGCATCTACTGTCCTACACTTCTGGTTCCCATCCTTACCCGCCCCCACCCACCCCACCACCCCCACCCCACCCCCCCCACCACACTAGTTAAACCCTCCCCAACAACTCTCCCAAGAAACCGCACCACCCACCCCCCACCAAAGGACATCAGTCCCAATCAAGCCCAGGTGTAACTTGTCCAGTTCGTACAGGTCCCACCTCCCCCGGAACTGGTCCCAATGGTCCATGAATTTGAAACCCTCCCCCAGGGTCCCAGAGGACTCAAGAATGGCCAATTTTGTTCCTACATTTAAGATGAGAGATAATCTGGGAAATTACAAGCAGGTGAGCATTATGTCACTGGTATGGAAATTATTGGAGAAGATTCTTAGGGTGAGGATTTATTCACATTTGGAAAAATATAGATTTATTAGTAATAGGCGGCATAGTTTTGTGTGGGGAGGTTGTATCTCACAAGTTGATTGAGCTTTTTTGAGGAAGTGAAAAAGATAATTGATGAGGGCCAGGCAGGGCAGTGGATGTTCTCTACACAGACTTTAGCAAGGCCTTGCACAAGGTCCCTCATGGCAGGCTGATACAGAGGTGAATTCACATAGGATCTGCGGTAAGCTGGCTACAGCTGGATACCTCACTTAGTCATAGAGTCCTACAGCGTGGAGACAGGCCCTTCCATCTAAACTGGTCTATGATGACCAAAATGTCATCCATGCCAACCCCATTTCCCTGCACTTCGCCCACATCCTTCTAAACATTTCCTATCCATGTATTCGTCCAAATGCCTTTTAAGTGTTATTAATGTATGCACCTCAACCACTTCCACTGGCAGCTCATTCCATATGCATACCACCCTCTGTGTAAAAAAGTTGCCCCTCAGGTTTCCCTGTATTCTTTCCCCTCTTACCTTAAACTGATGCCCTCCACTCCTCGATTCCCCAACCCTGAGAAAAAGACTGAGTGCATTCACCCTATCCATGCCTCTCACGATCTTATACACTTCTATAAGATTCCCCCTTGGACTCCTACACTCTAAAGAAAAAAGTCCCAACTTGTCCAACCCCCTCCCTATCACTCAGTCCCTTGAGTCCTGGCAACATCTTTGGAAACCTCCTCTGCAATCTTTCTAGTTTAATAGCATCCTTTCTACAGCAAGGTGACCAAAACTGAACACAGTACTCCAAGTGTGGCTTCACCAATGTCCTGCATAATTTGAACATGACTTCCCAACTTCTATACTCAATCCCCTGACTGAAGGTGTGTGCCAAAAGCCTTCTTCACTGCCCTGTCTACCTGTGACTCCACTTTCAGAGAACCATGCACCTGAACTCCAAGGTCCTTCTGTTCCACTACACTTCTTAAGGCCCTACCATTCACCATGAAACTCCTATCTGGATTTGGGTAACTTTAACTGGCTTAGTCATAAAAGACAGAGTAGCAGTGGAAGGGTGTTTTTCTGAATGGAGATCTATGGTCAATGGTGTCCCACAGGGATTGGTGCTTGCTTGTTTCATACAGATACAAGTACGTTTGTGGACAACACAAAGATATGGGGAGCTGTGGTTAGTGAGGAGGATTGCCAAAGGATACAACAAGATATGGATAGGTTGGAGACTTGGGCGGAGAAATGGCAGATGGAATTTATTCTGGACAAAGGTGAGGTAATGCATTTTGGAAGGTCTAATGCAAGAGGGAAGTATACAGTAAATGGTAGAACCCTTAGCAGCATCAACATACATAAGGATGTAGGCACTCAAGTCCATAGTTCCCTGAAAGTGGCAACATAAATGGATAACATGGTCAAGATGATGTGTGACATGCTCGCCCTCATCGGTCAGAGCATAGAACATAAAAATTGGCACTTCATGTTGCAATTGCATAGAACTTTAGTTAGACCACATTTGGAATACAGTCTACAGTTCTGGTCACCACACTACCAGAAGGATAGGGAGGCTTTGGAGAAGGTACAGAAAAGGTTTACCAAGATGTTGTTTAGTCTGGAAAGTATTCATTGTAAGAAGAGAAACAGAAACAGAAGTTGCTGAAAATCTCAAGTCTGGCAGCATCTATGGAGAGGGGTCATTGGAATCTGAAACATTCACTCAGATTTCTCTCCACAGATGCTGCACGACCTGCTGAGATATTCCAGCAATTACTGTTTTTGTTTCAGATTTCCAGCATCTGCAGTTTTTTCGAGTTATTTTTAAGCTATGAGAAGAGTTTGGACAAACTTGGTTTGTTTTTCCCATGAACATCAGAAGCTGAGGGGTGACGTAAAAGAAGTTTACAAGATTATGAGAGGCATGGATAGTCAGTCTTTTCCCCAGGGTAGAAATGTCAGTTACTAGGGGACACAGGTTTTAGGTAAAAGGGGGAAAGCTTAAAAGGAGATGTGAAAGACAAGATTTTTTTTAAATACAGAGATGGTAAGTGCCTAGAATGTGCTGCTAGAGGAGGTGGTAGTAAAGTTTAAGAAGCATCTTGACAGGTAGATGAATAAGCAGGGAATAGAGGGATATGAACCACATAGAGGCAAAAGGTTTAAGGTTCTTGAAGATTTGTAGCTCGGGTTGTGGGTGAAGTTGTTGGCTTGCTCACTGAGCTGGCTGGTTATAGTTCAGACGTTTCGTCACCATACTAGGTAACACCATCAGTGCAGCTTCTACTCTAAGCAGTTCTACTCTGCTTAGAACTTTTATGATCCGGTCTGTTGAGGTGTTTTGCATCATTTCCAGTTCTTTTTTGCAAGGATTTGTATATGGGGTCTAATTCCACATGTTTATTGATTGCATTATGGGTGGAGAACCAGGCCTCTAGGAATTCCCGTGCATGTCTATGGTTGGCTTGAGCCAGGATGGTCACATCGTCCCAATTAAATTGATGGCCATCGTTAACCAAGTGTACTGAAATGAGGGAAAGTCTGTTGTGTCATTTTGCTGCTAGCTGGTGTTCGTGTATCCACATGGCTCGTTTCCTTCCTGTCTGGCTGATGTAATATTTTTGCCAGTCCTAGAACGGTATTAACTCCTAGTGGTCGTAGGAGTCTCGTTGTCAGTTCTGATATGTTCTTGACATACAGTAGTGTGGCCAGTGTATTCGGCCGTATTGTGTCCTCTTGGTGTTGTCTGTCTAGTAGGCATCTGTGGATGAAGTTGTTGGGATATCCATTCACTACCCATTCTGAAGTATATGGCACGAGCTACCAGAGGAAGTGGTAGATGCAGGTAAAATTACAACATTTAAGACTTTTGGACAGGTCCATGGATAGGAAAGGTTTAGGGGGAATAGTGGCCAAATGCAGGCAAATGGTACTAACTCGGTTTAGGAAACCTAATCAGCATGAGCGAGTTGGGCTGAAGGCCTATTCCTGTGCTGTGTGACTCTATGACACTATTACAGATATGGAAATCCAATTAAACCACTGCATTGTCAAATTTTATCTCAATCAGATTAAAAGAATATGCACACCAGATTCATTCATTAACAAGAAAGTACTATTTATTATAATCAAACTGTTTATAACATGAACCCTAACTCATCCTCTATGATGAGAGCCCAGTAAATCATTACAAAAGATAAGGCTGAAATATTTGTAATAATTTTCAGCTAGAAATGCCGAGTGGATAATACATCTCAGCCTCCTCCAGTGGTCCCCAGCATCACAGGTTCGAGTCTTCTACCAACAAGTCACGTGGAGTGAATCATAAAAGAAACAGATGTAGGCATTGGATACTGCAAAGGCTACGGACCCTGTCAAAATTCCAGCAATAGAACTGAAGACTCGGGCTCCAGAAATTAACACATCCCTAGTCAACTGTTCTAGTACAGTTACAACACTGGCATCCACCCATCAATGTGGAAAATTGCCCATTTATATCTGTACACAAAAATCCAGACTAATCCATCCTGGCTGATTTCTGCCCCATCAGACAGTCATGGAAATTCACAGCATAGAAAAAGGCTCTTCAGCCCATGTCCACACTAGTTAAAAGCAATCACTTAACTACTCTAATCCTACTTTCCAGCACTTGGTCCATAGTCTTGTATGCCTTGGCATCACAAGTGCACGTCTAAGCGTTTACTAAATGTCATGACGGTCTCTGCCTCTACAACTTTTACATGCAGTGAGTTCCAGAATGCCACCATTCTCTGGATGTAAAAGCTTTTCCTCACATCTCCTTTAGACCTGCCCCTTATCTTAAATCTATTCTGCCTGGTCCATGATCCCTCTATCAAGCGTGGTGGGGGTGTTCTTCCTGTCTATGCCTCAATTTTAAACACCTTAAAATCACGTCCCCCTCTCAATCTAAGGAAAACAACCCAGGTCTGTCCAATCTCTCTCTATGCCTGTGCTGGAGGGTTTCAGTTAACATCATCGTAATCTCCTATGCACCCTCTCCAATGCTACTGCATCCCTCCTATAATGTGGATTCCAGCACCGATAATACTCGAGCTGCAGCCTAACCAACTTTTTATCTGGTTCCAGCATAATCTCTCTGCTCTGTACCTTGGTTAATAAAGGCAAATAACGTACGCCCAAGCGCATCACCTCACACTTATCCAGACTGAATTCCATCTGCCATTATCAGGCCAGCTCATCTGATGAGTCCATCTAAGACTATCCCCTGCCTTCCTCACTTGATCAAGAGTACATGTGACTCGACACCCACAGCAATGCAGTTGACTCAACTGCCCTCTGAAATGGCCCAAATCATTCAGTTGTATCGATCTCAACGAAATGAAACTGGACAGACCACTTGGCATAGGCCTAGGTACCAGAAGGTATGGTGACTAAAACATCCCTGTCAATCCTGCAAAGTCCTCCTGACTAACATCTGGAAGCTAGTGTGAAAATTGGGAGAGCTATCTTATAGAATATGCAAAAGCCTGACAGTCAAACTTACAGAATCACACCTTACAGACAATGTCCTAGACACTGCCATCACAATCCCTGGATATGTTCTGTCCCACTGGCAGGACAGACCCAGTACAGATGGCAGCACAGTAGTATACAGTCAGGAGGGAAGTTCCCTGGGAGTTCTCAACATTGACTGTGGACCCCAAATCTCATGGCTTCAAGTTAAACTTGGCCAAGGAAAACTCCTGCTAATTACAATATGCCGTCCTCCCTTGGTTGATGAATCAGTTCTCCTCCATGTTGAACAACACTTGGAGGAAGCACTAAGGTTGGTAAGATTGCAAAAGATACACTTAGTAGGGGACCCAAATGTCCACCATCAAGAGTGGCCTGGCAACAGCACAACTAATTGAGCTGGTTGAGTCCTGGTTGGAGGATGAGGGAGGTGATGGCCAAGTATTATCGCAGGACTGTTAATCCAGAGATCCAGATAATGTTCTGGGGACCCAGGTTTGAGTCCCGCCATGGCAGATGGTAGAATTTGAATTCAACAAATATCTGGAATTAAAAGTCTAAGATGACCATGAAGCCATTGTCAACTGAAGGAAAAGCCCATCTGGTTCACTAATGCGCTTTAGGGAAGGAAACTGCCATCCTTACCTGGTCTGACCTACATCTGACTCCAGATCCACAGCATATGTGGTTGACTCTTATCTGTCCTCTAGGCATTTAGGGACGGGCAATAAATGTTGCCTAGCCAGCGATGCCGTCATCCCATGTATGAATAAAGAACAGAGATCTCTAACAAATTTCTAATTCCTCTGGCCACAGGGGAAGCACCAGAATAGAGTAGAATGGAGTAGCAATTTATTCTCACTTGCATTTTCACAAAAGAAAGTGAAACGTTTTATAAGGCGGACCACGGCACCTGTATTAATGACAGAAGTCATAGATAAGAAAAAAGTAAAAAATTAAGACAGAGTTCATCTCAGATCAATTTCAGACCACAATTAAGACGATGAATGCTGGAATACCCAGAAGCAACCACTAAAGAAGACCTCCAAACCGATGAGATCTTCATGCTGGGACAAGACTGCCAAACCTGGAGACCTCCATGTCAAGCTGAGATTGCCATGCCAAGCCAAGACTGCCCCTCCAGGATGAGGCCGCCACAACAGGAGACCGCCGTGCCAGGCAGAGACCACCACACTGTACTGGAAGCCTCCTCTTCGTTGGACGAGGCCGGGAGAAGACGCCTTCCGAAGTTAAAATAAGATAATAAACAGAGACATCAAGAAAAAGCAGAGAAATAAAAAGTAGTAAAAAGAAAGGAGCCTGCAAGCTGTGCTGCTACATCACCACCATATGTCTAATGTGGTTCCACTTTTCAAGAAGGGTGACAGGGATGAACCAGAAAATTATAGACTCACGGTGAGTCTCACGTCAGTGGTAGGGAAACTTGGAGAAAATTCTGAAGGACCAAATTAATATGCACTTGGAAAGGCCTGGATTAATTAGGGATAGTCAGCATGTCTTTGTCAGAGAGATACCATACCTAACAAATTTGTTTGAAGTTCTTGAACATGTATGGATGAGGGATGTTCAGTTGATGAGAATTTTTTGCAAAGCTTTTGACAAGGTCCCACATGGGATACTGATTGAGAGGGTTAATGCACATGGAATTGAGGGAAACTTGGCAAGATAGATCAGGAATAGCTTAGCAATAAGACACAAAGGGTAGTGATAGAAGGCTGTTCGAGTGCCCAGAGGCTGGTGTCCGGCGGTGTAACACAACAATTGGTACTGGGCACTTAGCGTCATATGTGCACACACATGCTCGCACATACAGAGTTCTCACAGTGGGTGACTTTAACGTCCCCAACATTGACTGTGGACTCCATTTGAGCAAGGTCCTGAATTTTGCTATGTGCATCCAAGCCAGTTTCTTGAAACAGTGCGTGGATAGTCCAACTACAGGAGAGGCCATATTGGACCTTGTATTGGCTAATGAGCCTGGCCAGGTGACTGACCTTTCAGTGAGACAGCATTTCAGAAACAGTGATCACAACTCCTTAAGTTTTAAGATAGCTGCGAACAAGGATAAGTCAGGACCTTGTGGGAAAGTACGAAATTGGGAGAAGGTAAATTATCTCAGTATTTGACAGGAACTAGGGAGTATTAATTGGGAGGAGCTGTTGTCAGGCAAGTCCACATTTGACATGTGGACACTGTTTAAAGACCTGCTTGGGAGAGTTCCAGTAAGGAGGAAGGACAACAATGACAAGGTAAGGGACTCTTGGATAATGAGGGAGGTTGCGAATTTAGTCAAAAGGGAAAAAAGAGGCAAATGCAAGGTTTAAGAAGCTAAAATTGGACAGGACCCATGAGGAATATAAAGAAGTCAAGCAGGAATTAGGAAAGCAAGAAGGGGCCATGAAATGACCTTGGCAAGTAGGCATTCTATACATATATTAAAAACACCCAAGAGGATAACTAGGAAGAAGGTAGGACCACTCAAGGATAAAGGAGAGAACTTGTGCTTGGAGACGCAGGATTTGGGGGAGATCATAAAACAGTACTTTGCATTGGTATTCGCCCAGGAGAAAGATATAGAGGATAGTGAGATTTGTGTGGAGCATGCTCATATGTTAGGGCATATGGTTATGGGTAACCATGTTATGGGTAACATAAAATGAGAACAGATACTGTCAGGGAAGAGCACTATTGAAATGTGGAGATTGTTTAAGGAATACATACTGCATGTGCTCGATATGTTTGTCGCTAGCAAGCAGGGAAGATGCGGTCAAGTGAGGGAGCCTTGGTTCTCAAAACAGCTTGAATGACTGGTTAAGAGTAAGAAGGATGCTTATGTAAGGTTCAGGAAACAAGGAACGGAAAAGGCTCCAGAGGGATACAAGTTATCCAGGAAAGAGCTGAAGAAAGGGCTTAGGAGAGCTATAAGGGGGCATGAGAAAACCTTGGCGGATAGGATCAAGGAAAACTCCAAGGCTTTTGACACGTACGTGAGGAATAAGAGAATGACCAGATAAAGGGTAGGGCTGATCAAGGATTGTAAAGGGAATTTGTGCATGGAGCCTAAAGAAATAGGAGAGGTCCTCAATGAATACTGGTCTTCGGTGTTCACAGCTGAGCGGGACCTAGTTGTAGAGGAGGACAGTGTGAAACAGGTTGGTAGGCTAGAGGAGGTTGCTGTTAGGAAGGAAGATGTGCTAGGAATTTTGAGGAAGTTGAAGATAGATAAGTCCCACGGGCCCGATGGGATTTATCCAAGGACTCTATGGGAAGTGAGGGAAGAGATCGCAGGACCTTTGGCGATGATCTTTTCGTCCTCACTGTCCACGGGCATAGTGCCGGAAGATTGGAGAGAGGCAAACATCATTCTCTTGTTCAAAAAAGGGAATTGGGACAACCCCGGAAATTACAGGCCAGTTAGTCTTACGTCAGTGGTGGGCAAATTACTGGAAAGAGCTCGGACAGGTAGGATTTATGATCACTTGGATAGGCACAGTTTGATTCATGATAGTCAGCATGGATTTGTGAGGGGTAGATCATGCCTCACAAACCTTATTGAATTCTTTGAAGAGGTGACCAAACACATGGATGAAGGTAGATCAGTGGATGTGGTATACATGGATTTAAGTAAGGCATTTGATAAGGTTCCCCATGGTAGGCTCATGCAGAAGGTAAGAAGGCATGGGATAGGGGGAAATGTGGCAGATTGGATTCAGAATTGGCTGACCCTTAGAAGACAAAGGGTGGTAGTGGACAGAAAATATTCAACATGGTGCTCAGTTACAAGTGGTGTACCACAAGGATCTGTTCTGGGTCCTTTTCTATTTGTGATTTTTGTAAATGATTTGGATGAAGGAGTGGAAGGGTGGATTAGTAAGTTCACGGATGATACGAAGGTGGGTCGCGTTGTGGACAGTGCGGAGGGCTGTTCTAGGTTACAAAGGGACATTGATAGGATGCAGAGCTGGGATGAGAAGTGGCAGGTGGAGTTTAACCCTGAAAAGTGTGAGGTGATTCATTTTGGAAGGACAAACTCCAAAGCAGAATACAGGGTTAACGGAAAGATTCTTGGCAGTGTGGAGGAGCAGAGGGATCTTGGGGTTCATGTCCACAGTTCCCTGAAAGCTGCCACCCAGGCGGATAGAGTTGTTAAGAAGGCGTATGGTGTGTTAGCTTTCATTAATACAGGGATTGAGAGCCGTGAAGTTATGCTCCAGCTATGCAAAAGCCTGGGTCAGCCACATCTGGAGTATTGTGTCCAGTTCTGGTCGCCTCATTACAGGAAAGATGTGGAAGCGTTGAAAAAGGTGCAGAGGAGATTTACCAGGATGTTGCCTGGAATGGAGGGAAGTTCTTATGAGGAAAGATTGAGAGAGCTGGGGCTTTTCTCTTTAGAACGACGAAGGACGAGAGGTGACTTGATAGAGGTGTACAAAATGATCAGAGGTATAGATAGAGTAGACAGCTGGAGATGCTTTCCTAGGGTGGAGGTAGCTATTACAAGGGGGCATAGTTTTAAAGTGAGTGGAGGTAGATATAGGGGAGACGTCAGAGGTAGGTTCTTTACTCAGAGAGTGGTCGGGGCATGGAATGCATTGCCGGAGGGGGTTGTGGAGTCGGCCTCATTAGGGGCATTTAAGCAGCTATTAGATAGGCATATGGATGATAGTATAAGGTAGGGGTGGAGGTTAGGTAGACCTTAGGATTAGGGTAAAAGCTCAGCACAACATCATGGGCCGAAGGGCCTGTACTGTGCTGTACTGTTCTATGTTCTATTTGAGATCAAGAAAGACGTGGTTTGGGTCTCCTGAAGAGCATCAAGGCGAATAAGTCCCCAGGACCCGATGGTATCTACCCCAGGTTCCTGATAGAGGCAGAAGTGGAGATTGCTGGGGCATTGACCAAAATCTTGTATCCTCACTAGCCACTGGAGAGGTCTAACGTTGTTCCTTTGTTCAAAAAGGGAAATAGGGATAATCCAGGAAACTATAAACCAGTGAGTCTCACATCAGTGATAACAAGGTGTTGAGCTGGATGAACACAGCAGGCCAAGCAGCATCAAAGGAGCAGGAAAGCTGACGTTTCAGGCCTAGACCCTAGAACCCTAGCTGTGTTCATCCAGCTCTACACCTTGTTATCTCAGATTCTCCAGCATCTGCAGTTCCTACAGTCTCACATCAGTGGTTGGGAAGCAATTGGAGAGAATTCTTAGGGTTGGATTTATGTGCGTTTGGACAAACATATCTTAATTAGGGACAAGGTCAAAAAAAAATCACACGATACTAGATTATAGTCCCAACAGGTTTATTTGAATACACAAGCTTTTGGAGTCTCACTCTTTCTCCAGGTGTCAGAGAGGGAAAGGTGGCATCAGATGCAGAATTGATAAGCAAAAGATCAAAGTGACATAGAACTGATGCGGTGTTAAACAAGTCTAAGATGGCTGTTAAATCTTTAATCAGTTAGAAAGGATGAATATGCAAATTCCCGAATTTCTTTCAAGTCACAGTCCCATGATAACCAAAGGTTTTGTCAGTTCCCTCAGTATACCAGAGGTGACATCCCAAGTCAGACAATGCATTTTAGGTGTGAGGCCTTGTTTAGAATCTGGCTGTGTACCAACTTGGAGTCAGACTGGTTTTACTTCCAAAGCAGGAATTTATAAAATGCCACATTGACTGTCTACAATTTGTGTGGTTTTTGCATTTTATAAATTCCTACTTTGGAAATAAAACGTGTTACACAGGATATATACTCCAAGCAACATCCTCAGAGATGTTATTTCACAGCTCTGGAGCAGGTGGGACTTGAACCCTAATCTCCTGGCCCAGAGGTAGGGACACTACCACTGTGCCACTAAAGCCCTTTCAGTTCCTCAGGGTGGTATCCTTAGCTGAATTTATTTTCAGCTGCTTCAATAACCTACCCTTCTTCCTAAGGTCAGAAGTGGGGACATTCGCCGATGATTGCACAATGTTCAGCACCATTCATCATTCCTCAGATATTGAAGAAATCCATGTTTAAATGCAATATCCAGGCTCAAGCAGACCAGTAGCGAGTAACATGTGCGTCACAAAAGCCAGGCAACAATTATCTTCAATAACAGACAATCACACAACTGCTGCTTGATATTCAATGGTGCTACCATCACTGAATCCCACACTATTAACATGGTGTGTGGCGGGGGTGGGCGGGGGTGGTGGTGGTGGTGGTGGTTTTACATTGAATGGAAACTTGACGAGAGTTTTCATATAAATACAATGGCTATAAGAGCAGGTCACAGTTTGAGAATACTACAGTGAGTAATTCACCTCCTAACTCCCCAAAGCATGTCCACCAACCTCAAGGCACAAGTCCGGGAGTGTGATGGAATACTCCCCACTTGCCTGAATGGGTACAGCTCCAACATTCAAGCAACTGATATCATCCAGGGCAAAGCCATCCACTTGATTGCCACCACATCCACAAACATCCACTCCATCCACCACCAATGCTCAGTAGCAGCAGTGCGTATTGTGTACAGCGTGCACTACAGAAAATCGTCAACGCTCTTCAGACAGCACCTTCTAACCCTTGGCCACTTCCATCTGGAAGGACAAGGGCAACAGATACATGAGATCACCACTACCTGCAAGTTTTCCTCCAAGCCATTCACCATCCTGACTTGGAAATATATTGCTGTTCCTTCAGTGTCGCTGGGTCAAAACCCTGGAACTCCCTCCCTGCTGAGATTCTGGGTCTACCTACAGCACATGGACTGCAGTGGTTCAAGGTGGCAGCTCACCACCACCATCTCAAGGCGAACTAGGGATAGGCAATAAATGCTGGCCCAGCCAGCGACATCCACATCCCAAGAGAGAATGAAAAAAATGTCCCTCTGTACTGGAGTTTTATTATTGCTCTCCACTTAACTAATATGCTGTTTTTTTCAGTCCTTCCTGCCAAAGTCGACAAGTTCACATTTTCTCCACACTCTCCATACTCCATTGCCAAAGTTTTGCTACTCACTTAACCTACTTACGTACCTTTACAAACTTGCATCCTCTTCACAACTAATTCTCCTACTAGCCATGTTATTGAGATAAGTTGTATATAATTGAGGCTGCAACAGTGATCCTCGTGGCTCACCACACCACACCACCAAATCTTACCAATCTGAATATGATCCATTTGTGCCAACCTTGATTCCTGTAAACCAAACAATCCTCAATCCATTCAAATGTGCAACCTCCTATATCATTAGCTCTTGAAGACCCTACAGTAATGTTCATCAGGGCCAGGGACTCGGCAAATTTCAGCTCCAGTTAATATTCTCAGTATCTTTCCCCAGGCTTGTTTTAAGTTCCTTCATCCCTTTCATTTTGTCATTCACAATTATTTCTGAGTTTTATTTGTTTCATCTACAGCAAAGGCAGATGCAAATTATCAGTTCAACTCCTTCACCATAACCTATGTTTCATTACGTCTCCTGGCTCTCTATTTATCTTTTCATTTCTAAAAATAGCTGCAGAAACTCTTAATGACTGATTTATATTTCTAGCTAGCCTTCTCTTGTACTCCAATTTTCTCTCTCTTTTAACTTTAGTTATTCTTTGCTATTGTTTACTGAGGTCATTCATTAATATAGTCCCACTACATATTACCAAATCTAGTTGCACAATGGTTGGCTACAGAATATGCTGCTGTCCTGAAAACACTATGAACTTGTCATCCATTGGATACTACTTGTCCAATATCCAGTGATGAATGTCTGAAGAACGCGCCAATTAATTATTGGAAAATGGTCCTTTGAAATGGCCAAGCAAGTTGCTCAAATGTATTAAATTGCTACAAACTCTAAAGGAATGAAAAATGACAGACCTTCTGGCATTGACCCACAGCACTGTAAATGACAACAGCAGCCCTAATGACCTTGCATAGTCTTTCATATTATTATCATTTGGAGGCTAGTGCCAAAATTGGATGAGGTGTCCTACACAGTATCGAAGAAACTGCCATATGTCGTCATTTTCCTGAATTATATCTTATAAAAAGTGTCCCAGATACCACCATCACCATTCCTGGTTCTGTCCTGTCTCAACAGTTGAACAGAACCAGAAGTGGCAGCACAGCAGGACACAATCAGGAGGGAGTTCCCTTGGGAATCCTCAACACTGGCTCTAGACATCATGATGTCTTATGGCATCAGATTAAACGCAGGCAGTGAAACTTCTTGCTGATTACTACCTACTTACCCCACCAGCTCATGAAACATTATTCTACTATTTTAAAAACATTAATTGGAAGAAACACTGAGGCTGGCAAGAACACAATGCATTCTGGATAGGGGACTTTTGATGTCCATCACAAAGAGTGACTAGTGACTCAGTAGTACCACTACTGAGCCAGACAAGTGGCGAGTATTCCATCATACTCCTGACCTGACCTGTCCTGTCCCTCTGTTGTTGGGACAGATTTTTGGCAGTCAAGAAATGAATGACTCATTGCATTATTCCCAGCCTCTGACCTGCTCTTGTAGTCACTGTGATTTAAATGGCAAGTCCAGTTCAGTTTCTGATCAATGGTAACCCCCAGGATGTTACTGCTGAGCAGGTGCTGCCTGACAGCACTGTTGATGACACCTTCCATCACTTTATTTGTGGTCGAGAGGACACTCATTGGGTGGTGACTGGCTGGGTTGGATTTTTCCTGCTTTTTCTGTACAGGACATACCTGGGCAATGTCTATACTGGTAGATGCTAGTGTTGTAGTCGAGGTCGAGGTGCAGTCAGCCACGGACGTATTAAACGGCAGAGCAGAGTCAAGGGGCCAGCTCCTAGTTCATATGCTCTTGAGACACTGTGGGCCATCAGCAACATCAGTATCATTCTCCAATACAATCTGCAAGCTCATGGTTTGGCACAGTCCTCCATTACAAACAAGCCAGGGGATCAACCCTAGTTCAGTGAAGAGTGCAGGAGAGTATGCCTGGAACAGCGCTAGGCATACCTTCAAAAATGTCAACCTGGTGAAGCTACCAAACAGAACTACTTGATCTGATAGCTGAAGCAGCAAGTCATAGAGTTAAGTAATGCGGCAACCGTTCAGATCTAAGCTCTGCAATTCTGCAACATCTAGTTACAAACGGCGGTAGACAAATAAACAACTCCATGCAGAAAGATGCTACACAATTATTCCTTCCCTCAAATAATGTCAGAAGTCACATGGCACCAGGTTATAGCCCAACAGGTTTAGTTGAAATCACAAGCTTTCGAAGCGCTGCTCCTTCGTCAAGTTCACCTGAAAGCTCCAAAAGCTTGTGATTTCAAATCAACCTGTTGGGCTATAACCTGGTATCATGTAACTTCTGACATTGTCCACCCCAGTCCAACACTGGCCCCTCCACATCATCCTCAAATGATGAAAGAGCCAAGCACAACAGTACAAAAGAGGAGTCTGAAGCATTCGCAACAATCTTCAGCCAGAAGCGCCAAGTAAATGATCCAACTCAGCTTCATCTGGAGGTGCCCAGCATAGCAGATGCCAGTCTTCAGCCAATTTGATTCATGACACAATGGGTTAAAATCCAGGAATTTCCTCCCTAACAATATTGCGACTCAACTTACAGCACTCACATAGACTGCAGAGGTTCAAGACGCCAGCTCATGTCTTACTGGTCCATTTCGGATGGCAGTTGAGAGTCAACGACATTGCTGTTACACGTAGGCCAGACCAGGGTCATCAGCATATTCTTAATTCCAGATATTTATTTGTATTCAATTTCCACCGTCGGCCATGGCAGGATTCAAACCCAGGTTAACTGAGTTTGTGGATTAGTAGCCCAGCAACAATATGACTAGATCATCAAGGGTCAATGAGGATGAAGTGTTCCTGGATTGTTTTCAGGAATTTCCTACAGCAGCATGTGACCAGTCCAACAAGGAAGTATGTATTGTTGGATCTAGTCCTTGATCCACTGAGCCCATCTCATTTCCAAATTGTCAATGAGGGAAGATGTAGGAGATGGTGATCATTACATCATAAAGTTCAGGTTGGTGCCAGGGAATGACATTCAAAAATCCAGAGCCAGAAAATTCGACTCACAATGGAGCTAAAGCAGGACTGGTTGGAATAAGAGGTTGGTGGAAAGATCAGCAACCGAAGAGCTGGGCCAGCTGAAAGGATCCAGTCTTGGTGCTCTCTTAATTGTCAATCTATCTAAGACTACTTCCTTAATTTTGATGCCTTCTAATGACAATTTCTTCCTGTCACCATGGCCTGGGCAGCAGAATCCTCTTTTGTAAAGATAGATGCAAAGTATTCATTTAACAGCTCAGCTGTGGCTTGTGCCTGTAAAACCCCTATTTGGTCTATGATCAGCCCTTCTCCTCATTTAACAACTCTTACTGCTCATACGCCTTTGGAAGACTTTGGGATTTCACTTTGTTAACTGCTAGTCTTTTCTCAGTTTCTCTTTGCTTTTCTTATTTGACTCTTTGTTTCCCCCCAAAACCTTTGGTAGACAAACCAAATGACTGGAATAACATAATAAGTCTAAGAGTTGCATGCCGAGGGTCTAACCAAAGTAATAAGTAATCCAGTCATTTGGTTTGTCTCCAGCAGCACCTTATTTTTAATTTTTTGTAATTAATTTGATTACAGGTCATCCCTCCGCTTGTTATTCAGCTGTTGACACGTTATTCATGCTGTCTGACACGCTTGATCAACTGCAGAGACCTATTATTCACCTTGTCGACACGCCACTCACACCATTTGTATGGTCTTTTGATCTCTCTGCCTATAAATTCTGTGTCTATGTGCCTCTCTGCACTTCACCTGAAGAAGGGGCGACGCTCTGAAAGCTTGAGATTTCAGATAAACCTGTTGGGACTATAACCTGGTGTCATCTGACATCTGACCTTGTCCATTCCAACACCGGCACCTCCACTTCATGAATAAATTGATAGTGACATAAAAGGTTGAGTGACCAGCACAATGAATTAGTCTAACACATCAGTATAGACAGGATTAAAATGTAGACTAGTGTTAATTGATCTAATGACCATGTTAATATAAGGGATCTTGCGGCACAGTGGTAAAGTCTAGGCCAGATGGTCTGGGTTCAAGTCCTACTTGCTACAGAGACTTGTCATAACATAACAAAACAAAACTGACTGACTGAAAATTAATTCATTAAAAGAGGCAAGCAGCACAGAGGACATGGAGTGAGCTGTGTGGTTGCTTGTTCAATTTTGATCTCCCTGGTATAGGAAAGATGTCATTAAAATTGAAAGGGTGCAGAAAAGATTTATAAAGATGCAGCCAGGATTGGAGGGTTTAAGCTGTAGGGAGAGGCTGAATAGGCTGGGGCTATTTTCCCAGAGTGTTGGAAGCTGAGGGGTGACCTTATAGAGGTTGGAGAAGGTGAATACCCAAAATCTTTTTCCCAGGGTAGGGGAGTCCAAAACTGGAGGGCAGAGGTTTAAGGCAAGAGGGGAAAGACTTAAAAGGGACATAAGGGGCAATTTTTTCAATGCAGAGGTTGGTGCGTGCATGGAATGAGCTGCCAGAAGAGGTGGAGGAGGCAGATACAGTTACAACATTTAAAAGTAATCTGGACAGGAACATGAATTGGAAGGGCTTACAGGGATATGGGCCAAATGCTGGCAAATGGGACCGGATATAATTTAGTATATCTGGTAGGCATGGATGAGTTGGACCAATGAGTCCAATTCAAAGCTCTCATTCAGCAGTGGGAGTGGTGAGAGCGTGAGGCGGGGGGCAGCCAGGAAGGTTAGGTTCCCATATAAAAAACTTGCCTCGTGAGACAGCAGCCTCCTTAATTTCAGCGGGGCAGAGGTGAGGGTGCGAGCCAGGGGGCAGCCAGGAAAGTAAGGTTCCCTTGTAAGAAACCTGCCTCGTGAAGCAGCGGCCTCTAATTCAGCAGCGGGGCCTGTGAGAGGGTGAGCCAGGAGGCAGCCGAGTAAGTGAAGTAATATATTCAGGCATTGGCTAATCCTGAAACACTACACATGTCGTGTCTCCCACACATCCTCCTCCTCTAACCAAAAAAAAAGACAGTGTGAAGGGTTGTGAAGGTAAGCTTGTTTTTATATATTCTTTTGGCAATCTAGAGTAGAGGGGATGGAAGCTAGGGCAGTTGCATGCTCCTCTTGTAGGATGTGGGGGGTAAGGGTCACTACTAGTGTTCATTCTGACTTCACCTGCGAAAAGTGCACCCAAACCGCGTTAGGGAACTGGAGCTGGGTTAACTCCGGATCATTCGGGAGGCTGAGGGGGTGATAGAGAAGAGTTATACGGAGGTTGTCACACCCAAGTTACAGTACAAAAGTAGGTGGCTGACTGTCAGGAGAGGGAAAGGGAATAGGCAGATAGTGCAGGGATCCCCTGTGGCTGCTCCCCTCAATAATAAGTATATGGCTTTGGATACTGTTTGGGTGGGGGGACCTACCAGGGGAAAGCCATAGCGGCCATGTCTCTGGCACTGAGCTTAGCTCTGTGGCTCAGAAGGGAAGTGGGGGAGAACAGGACAGCGATAAGAGATTCAATGGTTAGGGGAACAGACTGAACGAGACTCCCGGATGGTATGTTGCCTCCTGAGTGCCAGGATCAGGGATGTCTCGGATCGAGTATACAGGATTCTTAAGGGGGAGGGTGAGCGGCCAGAAATCGTGGTACACATTGGTACGAATGACATAGCTAGTAAAAGGGATGAGGACCTGAAAAGTGACTATAGGGAGTTAGATTGGAAGCTAAAAGCCAGGATGAGCAGAGTAGTAATCTCAGGTTTACTACCGGTGCCACGGGCTCGTGAGGCTAGGAATAGACAGTGAGTGCAGCTGAACACGTAGCTACAGAGCTGGTGTAGGAGGGAAGGCTTCAGTTATGTGGACCATTGGGATACCTTCTGGGGAAGGTGGAACCTGTACAAGAAGGATGGGTTACACCTGAACTCGAAGGGCACCAATATCCTAGGCGAGAGGTTTGCTAGAGCACTTCAGGAGGGTTTAAACTAGTTCGGCACGGGGATGGGAACCGGAACGACAGATCAGAGGATGGGGTAGCTGGTGTACAGGCAGATACAGCATGCAGACAGTCTGTGAGGAAGGATAGGCAGTTGATAGGGCAAAGTTGCAGTCAGTGCGATGGGTTGAAGTGTGTCTATTTTAATGCAAGAAGTGTAAGCAATACGGGTGATGAACTTAGAACAGGGGTCAGTACTTGGAGCTACGATGTTGTGACCATTACACAGACTTAGATAACACAGGGGCAGGAACGGTTGTTGAATGTTCCAGGGTTTACAATTTTCAAAAGAAATAGGGAGGGAGGTGGGGGAGTGGCATTGCCAATCAGGGATGGTGTCACAGCTGCAGAAAGGGAGGTTGTCAAGGAGGGTTTGTGCACTGAGTCAGTATGGGTGGAAGTCAGAAACAGGAAAGGAGCAGTCACTTTACTGGGAGTTTTCGATAGACCCCCCGAGTTGCAACAGAGACACTAAGGAACAAATTGGTAGGCAGATTTGGGAATGGTGCATAAGTAATAGGGTTGTTGTCATGGGTAACTTCACCTTCCCTAATAAAGACTGGAACCTCCTAAGTGCAAATAGTTGAGATGGAGCAGATTTTGTCAGGTGTCCCCAGGAAGGATTTCTGACTCAATATGTAAATAGGCCGACTAGGGGGAGGCCATATTGGATTTGGTGCCTGGCAACGAACCAGGCCAGGTGTCAGATCTCTCGGTGGGAGAGCATTTCGGTGATACTGATCACAACTCCCTGACCTTTACTACAGTCATAGACAGGGATACGAGCAGATGGTATGGGAAAGTATTTAATTGGGGGAGGGGGAATTACAATGCTATTAGGCAAGAACTGCAGAACATAAATTGGGAACAGATGTTCTCAGGGAAATGCACGACAGCAATGTGGAGGTTGTTTAGGGAGCAGCTGCTAGGAGTACTGGATAAGTTTGTCCCACTGAGGCTAGGAAGGGATGGTAAGGCGAAGGAACCTTGGATGACAAGACATGTGGAAAATGCAGTCAAGAGGAAGAAGGTAGCTTACTTAAGGCTGAGGAAGCAATGATCGGACTCTAGAGAGCTACAAGGTAGCCAGGAAGGAACTTAAGAATGGACTTCGGAGAGCGAGAAGAGGGTATGAAAAAGCCTTGATGGGTAGGATTAAGGAAAACTCCAAGGCATTCTATACTTACGTGAGGAACAAGCCATAGTGAGGTAGGGCCAATCAGGGATAGGGGAGGGAACTTGTGCGTGGAGTCGGAGGAGGCAGGGAAGGTCCTTAATGAATACTTTGCTTGTGTATTCAGCAGTGATAGGGACCTTGACGTTTGTGAGGACAGCGTGAAACAGGCTGATATGCTCGAACAGGTTGATGTTAGGAAGGAGAATGTGCTACAAATGTTAGAACATAGAACATAGCACAGTACAGCACAGTACAGGCCCTTTGGCTCACGATGTTGTGCCAAACTTTTACCCTGAAATGTTGAAAAACATGAGGATAGATAAGTCCCCTGGGCCAGATGGGATTTACACAAGTTGCTACGGTAAGTGAGGGAAAGATTGCTGCGCCTTTGGCGATGATCTTTGTGCCCTAACTGCCCACAGGAGTAGTAGCAGATGATTAGAGGGTGGCAAATGTTATTGCCTTGTCCAAGAAAGGAAATAGGGATAATCCTGGGAATTACAGACCAGTCAGTCTTACTTCTGTGGTGGGCAAATTATTGGAGAGGATTCTGAGAGATAGTATTTATGATTATTTGGAAAAACATAGTTTAATTAGAAATAGTCAGCATGGCTTTGTGAGGGGCAGGCCATGCCTCACAAGCTTTATTGAATTCTTTGAGGATGTAACAAAACACATTGATGAAGGCAGAGCAGTGGATGTGGTGTATGTGGATTTTAGCAAGGCATTTGATAAGGTTCCCCATGGTAGGTTCATTCACAAAGTAAGGAGACATGGGATTCAGGGAAATTTGGCTGTCTGGATACAGAATTGGCTGTCCAATAGAAGACAGAGGATGGTAATAATGGAAAGTATTCAGCCTGGAGCTCAGTGACCTGTGGTGTTCCGCAGGGATCTATTCTGGGACCCCTGCTCTTTGTGACCTTTATGTATAACTTGGATGATAAGTAGAAGGATGGGTTAGTAAGTTTGCTGATGACACGAAGGTTGGTGGAGTTGTGGATAGTGTGGAGGGCTGCTGCAGGTTGCAACAGGACATTGACAAGATGCAGAGCTAGGCAAAGAAGTGGCTGATGGAATTCAACCCAGAAAAGTGTGAAGTGATTCATTTTGGAAGACTGAATTTGAATGCAGAATACAGGGTTAATGGCAGGATTCTTGGCAGTGTGGAGGTACAGAGGGATCTTGGGGTCCATGTCCACAGATCCCTAAACGCTGTTACCCAAGTTGATCGGGTTGTTAACAAGGCATATGGTGTGTTGGCTTTCATTGGCAGGGGAATTGAGTTTAAGAGCTGCGAGGTTATGCTGCAGCTCTACAAAACCCTGGTTAGACCACACTTGGAATATTGTGTTCAGTTCTGGTTGCCTCATTATAGGAAGGAAGCTTTACAGAAGGTGCAGAGGAGATTTGCCAGAATCCTGCCTGGACTGGAGGGCAGGTCTTATGAGGAAAAGTTGAAGGAGGTACGGCTTTTCTTATTGGAGCAAAGAAGGATGAGTGCTGATTTTATAGAGTTGTACAAGATGATGAGAGGCAAAGATAGAGTGGATAGCCAGAGACTTTTTCCAAGGGTGGAAATGACTGTTATGAGGGGGCATAATTTTAAGGTGATTGGAGGAATGTATAGGGGAGATGTCAGAAGTAGGTTCTTTACACAGAGAGTGGTGGCTGCGTGGAATGCACTGTCGCAAATGATAGTGGAGTCCGATACATTAGGGAAACTTAAGCGACTCTTGGATAGGCACATGGATGACAGTAAAATGTAGGGCATGCAGGGTAGTTTGATGTTAGAGTCGGATAGTAGGTCGGCACAACATCGTGGGCCGAAGGGCATGTACTGTGCTGTACTGTTCGGTGTCTGTTTCTATGCTATACAGCTGTTCGAAAATCTATCTTGCGTTCTAATTCACCAGTAATCTGAGATCCAATTGAACAACCCATCACCTGGAATTCATGGCAATTCTGGTCGCTCCAGTAAAAACACTAACTGCACTGATAAGGGAATGGTAAGATGATTAATCCTTGTGTCGAGGAGACAAACTGACAATATTTAAACTGAATCTTGGCAGGATTGCAGAATACATTACAGCAGGAAAGTCGACTTTCAGAGTCCTGACCCGGCTTTCCTGCTCCTCTGATGCTGCCTGACCTGCTGTGTTCCTCCAGCTACACACTGCGTTGACTCTGACTCCAGGATCTCCAGTTCTTGCAATCTCAATGTGGAAGAAAACTTCATCCAGAATCACAAATTATGATATGTTGCACAAAAATGCCTGAAAATTTACTGAAGAGTCAAACTTTAGTTGAAACTATGTCAACTTCAACTCTGCCTTCTGCCCATAAACATGCTGATTCATTCCAGAGAACACTGTCTTACACTGCCTCCTGATCACTTCAATTCTGGGTCAGTAATTTGTATTTGTTGAAGTGAAACTTTTGTACCCACAAACCCACTGCACAATTCAGACACATGCAAATGAAAACGCAGCAACTCTTGTTGTGTTTTCCACCTTTAGTTTACCCCAAGCTGAAAGATGTGGGCATCAACTTCACTAAAACTGCTGCCCTCGCAGTATCAATTCAGTTCAGTGAGAACCACGATGACCATTCGGAGCACAGAGAAGTGCCCACAGATAAACCAGCAGCTGCTGCAGGCTCACGAGACGAGGGTCGACAACCACCAGAAGGAACTGGAATCAAAGGGCAAACAGGATCCTGGGGTGGAGACAAGGGATCGGGGTGTGGAGGGATCGGACTGAGGGGTGGATCCTGGGGAAGGGATGAGAGGCTCTGAAGGGTGGGGAGAGATCCTAAGAGGGGATTGAAGGATGCTTGGGGTGGGGGTGGGTGAGAGGGGAAAGGGGTCTTTTTCGGGTCCTCTAACACCAGCCCGTCGCCTCTCCGTACTCACGCATCAAGAGGCTGAAAGCCACGACCCCGAGCAGACCCTGGATGAACATCCCGAAGTTTCCCATCAAGGCGCCATTCTCGCAGCCTCGGGACCCGGGGGCTGGGTTCCCGGCCGTAGCAAGCGGGATGCTGATGTTGGAAGCGGAGTGGGAACGGCGGAGCAGCCGCTTCACGGTATCCGAGCTCCGGAGTCCGCTGGCGGCCATTGGTTTGGGATCCGACCCAAGACTTGAGGCAGTCACAGCATCAAATCTCCACAGGCCGTCCGCACTGCTTTCTGGGAACGGCACTTCATGCCGCAGTGCATTGTCAAACGGCAGCTTCCGGTCCACTACTGGAACTCCCGGCATCCTCTGCAACAGGACCATCACCATCTGGTCAGTGAAAAAAGTTCAAATATTTACACATCACCGTGTTCATAGGCACCTGCGGGTCGTTGTTCATCAGCTACTGAAATATCGAGGAATTAAAATGCTTATGAATTGACGGCACCCGAGAATTTGGCCGAAATGAAGACTTCACCAAGACAACCAATTTCTCAATCCACACCCTGTAATCCACCAACATTCCCCATATCCCCATCCTGTAATCCACCAACATCCCCCGCCAAAACCCGACCGTGTAATCCACCAACATTCCCCCAAATCCCCATCCTACAATCCACCAACATTCCACCAAACCCTCACCCTGT
>NC_063347.1:1130108-1131464 GCF_021869965.1 Rhincodon typus
CATCTATATTCTCCTCACTATTTACCACCCATTAATTTTTGTATCACCTGCGAATTTACTGATTAACCCTCCCACATTCAGGTCTAAATTATTCATGTATTCACCACAAAGAGCAAGGGCTCAACACTGACCCTGTGGAACAACACTGGACACAGACTTCGAGCTGGAAAAACACTCCTCACCCATCACCCTCTGGCATGTGCCACTTCGCCAACTATAGATCCAAACTGTAAGATTTCTTTGGATCCCGTCAGATCTACCTTTGCTATCAGTCTCCCTTGGGTAAGTTCAGGAATCCCTCAACAATCTTTATCTTTTCCCATTTAAGTCTACAATCAAAAATACAGGAAAATAAAAAAAAGTCATATAACGCCTAAAGTACTGTGTACAGTTTTGGTCCATGTATTAGAAAAGGATATATTGGTGAGGGGAAGGGGGCAAGTGGGGGGGGGGGAGGTGCCGTTCAAAAGAGATTCACTAGGCTGACTCCTGGGATGAAGTGGTTGACATTAAGGACACCTGAACACGTTAGATCTTTATCAGTAGAGTTCAGAAAAATGAGTTTGACAGGGTAGATGTTGAGAAAATGTTCACTCATGTGGGAATCTCTAACTCAGGGACATAGTTACAGAATAAGGGGACACTCATTAAAAACTAAAATGCACGTCATTTTCTTCTTGCAGAGGGTAGTGAATTTCTACAATTCTCCACTTCAGAGAGTTGGTAAGGCAAGATCACAAAAAGTACTTCAAGAGGAGGTAGATAGATTTTTCAAACATGAAGGAGTTGAGGACAATGAGCATGTATCACGAAATAGAAGTTGAGACCTGCGGCAAATCAGCCATGATGTTGCTGAATGGTGGGGCAGGTTTAAAGGGTTGAATGGCTGACCCCAGCCCCTATTTCTTTTGTTCTTACATTTTGGAGCACAGCGTGAGTGAAATAGCTGCGTCACTAGAGGGAGCCAGAAACTGGAACAAAAACATTCAAACCTGAGAAGCAACAAAGTGATTGACTTGAAATAACTCCCAAATACACCGCACACAGAAAAACACCCAAATAGACCGCACACGGAAAAACACCCAAATAGACCCCACCCGGAAAAACACCCAGATACACCGCACCCGGTAAAAAACCCAGATACACCGCACCTGGAAAAACACCCAAATACCCCGCACCCGGTAAAACACCCAGATACACTGCACCCGGTAAAACACCCATCTAGACCGCACCCAGTAAAATACCCAAATACACCGCACCCGGTAAAACACCCGGCTAGACCGCAACCGAAAAAACACCCAGATACACTGCACCCGGTAAAACACCCAGATACACTGCATGCGGAAAACAACCAGA
>NC_063347.1:1131474-1157152 GCF_021869965.1 Rhincodon typus
CTGGAAAAATACCTCGAAAAACAACCAGATACACCGCACCCGGAAAAGCACCCAGATACACCACAAGCGGAAAAACACCCAGATACACTGCACCCGAGTACACTGGAAAAACACCACAATATACCACAACCGGAAAAGCACATCAATACAACACACCTTGAAAAACACCCAGACATATGCATCCTGTAAAACACCCAGATACGCTACACCCAGAAGAACATGTGGATACACGACGCCCAGAAAACACCTGATAACATCTAGATACACATATCCGGAAAAACATCCAGATACGTGGCACCTGGATACACCAAATCCGAATAAACATCACAATACATTCCACCTGGAAAAACACTGAACTGTTGTGATCTGGAATGCAAAGTGGATTCAATAGTAACTTGCAAAAGGGTGGATTGGATAAATTATTTTAATCTTTCATAGGATGGAGTATTGCTTCATTTGTTCCTGTACCCTTGAAATGAGTTTGCTCGGGTCATTTTAGATGGCAGTTAAGAGTTAAGTACATCTCTATGGGTCTGAAGTCGCATGCAGGCCAGACCATGTAAGTATGATGGATTTGCTTCCCTGAAGATCATTAGCAAATCAGATGGGTTTCCATCACGATCAGCAATTGCTTCATTGTCACCACATCTGAATTACCTTTCAATTCCAGATTTAGAACATAATAGCTAGGAGCAGGAGTAGGCCATTCAGCCCCTCAAGCCTGCTCCAACATTCAGTACAGTCATGGCTGATCTCTGCATCAACATCACTTTTGTGCCTGCTCTCCATAACCTATTATTCTTTAAAAATCTATCTCCTCAAATTTATTCAATGTCCCATTGTCCACCTCACTCTGGGGTAGTGAATTCCACAGACTCACGACCCTTTGAAAGAAGTAATTTCTTATCAAATCTGCTATCCCTTATCCTAAAACAATCATCTCTCATTCTGGATTGCCCCACATGAAGAAACATCCTTTATACATCTACTTTGTCAATCTTCTTAGCATCTCATACACCTCAATTCAATCTCCTCTCAGTTTTCTAAACTCTAGAAAATAAAGCCCTAAACTGCCCAATCTCTCTTCATACGACAAACCCCTCACCTCTGAAACTAATCTAGTGAACATTCCTAATTTATTGATTAAATTCAAATTACACCAGCTGCCATGGTGGGACTTGAATCCATATACCCAGAGAATTAGCTTAGGCCTCCGATCGCGTCCTGGAAGGGAAACATTTGATGGGAATGATGAAGAGCAGGGTGTGTGAAACTAACTGTTGGTTACTGCCTGCAACAGTACCACATTAATGGATATTCTGTTCATCAAAATATTGGCCTAGTGGCAAACCCTTTAAACACTGGGCATAATTATCATACTATCACGAGTAAGTAACAGTCTACCCAAACATGATTGTGGAACTTGCCTTAGGTAGGCAGCTTTCTTTTAACTCATTCTAGTCTCGGCAATCCGTATATTTAGACACTCAATATAAAATCCCACCTGAGCCATAGAGAATATGTAGAGACCCCAGTGTGGTACGATTGTGACACACAGAACAGTCAGCACACACTTTACAACAATGGCGAGACTCTCAGCAATCACCTGCAAAGTAAGAAACAGAAATGCAGACAAAGCATGAATGCCAGGAGCCACAGATACCCTCCCCAGCCAGACCTGAGGATCCACAAAGCAGACACCGACCATCCACCCAACCCCACCCACAGACCCGTGGATTGACAAACCACAGACACTGACACCCTCCCCAGGCCAGGGGAAATGCAAATCACTAAGACAGATCCCCGTCCCAAACCTTGTCTTTCATTTGTTCACAGGATGTGGATATCATCTAGATCATTAATGTATAATGTGAATACTTGTGGTCCCAATAGTGACCCTGAAGAACTTCAAAAGTCACCAGCTGCCACACTGAAAAAGACCCTTTAATACCCACTTTCGACCTTCTGCCAGTTAGCCAGTTCTCTATTCGTGCCAAAATAGTGGAAGACTCAACAATGACGACACCATTGAACATCAAGGGGCAACAGGTACTCTTGCTGGAGATGATCATTCACTGGCACTTGTGTCATGCAAATATTACTTGCCACTTATCAGCCCAAACCTGCATATTCTCCAGGTGCTTGCTGTATATAGTGGTGGCATGGTGGCTCAGTGCTTAGCACTGTTGTCTCACAGCGCCAGGAACCCAGGTTCGATTCCACCCTTGGATGATTGTCTGTGTGGAGTTTGCACATTCTCCCCGTGTCTGCATGGGTTTCCTCTGGTGTCCTCCCACAGTCCAAAGATGGGCAGGTTAGATGGATTGGCCATGCTAAATTAACATTGTGTCCAGGGATGTACAGGTTAGGTGGATTAGCCATGGGATATGAAGGGTTACAGGTATAGGAGAGGGGGTGGTTCTGGGTGGGATGCCCTTTGGCGGGTTGGTGTGGACTGGATGGGCTGAATGGCCTGCTTCCACACTGTAGGGATTTTATAATTCTATTCTATAGCCATGAACTGCTCCACTATCCGAGGAGTCACAAATGGTGCTGAATATTGTGTAATCATCAGTAAACATCCGTTGTTCCGACCTTAAGATGGAAGGAAGGTCTTTCGAAATGGGAGTCCCCTTTAAAACTGAAAAGGAAACATGGAACATAGGAGAAGGAATAGGCCAGTCAGCCCTTCCAGCCTGCTCCACTGTTCAGCATGATCATGGCTGATAATCCAAGTCAGTACCATGTTGACACCTTCTCTCCCTATCCTTTGATCCTTTTAATCACAAGAACTATCCCTACATCTTTCTTGAAAGTCTTCTACGTTTTGGCCTCAACAATGTAACAGAGAGTTCTCCAGGCTCACCACTCTCTGGGTGAAGAAATTGTTCCCCATCTCTGGCCTAAAAGGCCAACACCACATCTTTATGGCTCTAAACTCCCCAGTCATTGCAAACACCCTACCTTCACCTCCCCTGTCTACTCCTGTTAGAATTTTATAGGTTTCTAGGAGATTCCTCCCCTTATTCTTCCAAACTCTCATGAATACAGTCCTAACTGATCTAGTCTCTCCCTGTATAACAGTCCCGCAATCCTCGGAATCTGTCCTGTAAACCTCATTGCATTGCCTCCATAACCAGAACATCACTCCTCAGTAAGGAACCATTATGGCACACAATACCCCAGGTGTGTTCTCACCAAGATCTTACATAATAAGCAGCAAGACATCCCTGCTTCTATACTCGAATCCTCCCACTATGAAGGCCAACACATCATTTGCCTTTTTCACCTGCATGTTTACCTCCAGTGACTGGTTTACGAGGTTGCCCAGATTTTGTTGCACCTCGTCCTTTCTGAAACTATACCATTCAGATAATAATCTGCCTTCCTACTTTTGCTACAAAATTGAATAATGTCACACTTATTCACGTTATACTGCTCCTGCCATGCATTTGCCCATTTATTTAACTTGTCCCAATCACTATAAAATCTTTTAAAATTTCATATTTAGTATGTTCTGTGTCACATGAGATACATTTAACAGTTACTATAGTAACTAGTCTTCTACAAACGTAAATAAATGATTTATCAGGCATCACATTACCCTATTACCAATGCAGCGTTTGGTTTTAGAAAGAATGGCAACTAACCTTCAAACAGAGGTGAGCAGGAGGACAACAGTCATCGTGACATCATGAGTATTTACTTATGGTCAATGGCCATTTGGGTTCAGACTTGTGATTGACACAGCATAGACTGCCAGCCACCAGAAGAAGAAATATTAGCAGAAGTAAGAGGTGAATTGGAGAGAGGAGAATTCAGGGGAATGAGCTATCACTTTCTTAGGAGAAGACCAAGACTTTGAAAGAAGAACAAAAGACTGTGGAACAACAGGGATGAACACCTTGTTATTCCAAAGCACAGGGGCCCACCTCCCCTGCTTTGTCATTCCACAAAACAGCTTCAGGATCGATAAAACATTTTCATCTGCAAAAGGTTGTACATTTCCTTTCGGTGTCTAATTAAATAGCACATTGTATTTAAACTGCTGTTTAACAAATTCAATTAACTTTCTGAAAATTGCTAACAAATAGTTGGCTGCCTATTAGGTACCTTCTGCCTTCCATTTTTGCATTGGGTATTACATCTTTCTGTCTTCTATTCCTAGTTAAGTCTATTTTTTGTTTTCTATTTCTATTTTTGTTTTCCTCACTTCTGTCTCCATGACTGGGTTCCCAAGCCAACTCCACAGTGCCATAGTGCTAATGACATTTTACAATAACCCAGAAACCCACTCTAATGCACTGGGAACATTGGTTCAAATACCATCAGGGCAACTGGCTGAATTTAAATTCAATCAATAAATCTGGATTTGAAAGCTTGTCTCAATAATAGTGACCATGACAACTAGCCATTGGTTGCTATACTTATGACTTCAGACCCACAGCAATATGGTTGATCTTAACTACCCTCTGAAGTGGCCAAGAAAGCCATTTACTTCAAGGGCAATTAAGGATGTGCAACAAACACTAGGCTGTCCCACGAAAAGAATAAAGCTAAACTATCCAATAACTTGGTCAGAGATAGTAGGAACTGCAGATGCTGGAGAATCTGAGACAACAAGATGCAGAGCTGGATGAACACAGCAGGCCAAGCAGCACCATAGGAGCAGGAAGGCTGACGTTTCGGGCCTAGACCCTTCTTCAGAAATGGGGGAGGGGAAGGGGGTTCTGAAATAAATAGGGAGAGGGGGGGAGGCGGATAGAAGATGGATAGAGGAGAAGATAGGTGGAGAGGAAACAGACAGGTCAAAGAGGCGGGGATGGAGCCAGTAAAGGTGAGTGTAGGTGGGGAGGTATAGAGGAGATAGGTCAGTCCAGGGAGGACGGACAGGTCAAGGGGGCGGGATGAGGTTAGTAGGTAGGAAATGGGGGTGCGGCTCGAGGTGGGAGGAGGGGATAGGTGAGAGGAAGAACAAGTTAGGGAGGCGGGGATGAGCTGGGCTGGTTTTGGGATGCGGTAGGGGGAGGGGAGATTTTGAAGCTTGTGAAATCCACATTGATACCATTGGGCTGCAAGGCTCCCAAGCGGAATATGAGTTGCTGTTCCTGCAACCTTCGGGTGGCATCGTTGTGGCACTGCAGGAGGCCCAGGATGGACATGTCGTCTGAGGAATGGGAAGGGGAATTGAAATGGTTCGCGACTGGGAGGTGCAGTTGTTTATTGCGAACCGAGCGTAGGTGTTCTGCAAAGCAGTCCCCAAGCCAGCTCATCCCCGCCTCCCTAACCTGTTCTTCATCCCACCTATCCCCTCCCTACCTCAAGCCGCACCCCCATTTCCTACCTACTAACCTCATCCCGCCCCCTTGACCTGTCCATCCTCCCTGGACTGACCTATCTCCTCCCTACCTCCCCACCTACACTCACCTTTACTGGCTCCATCCCCGCCTCTTTGACCTGTCTGTTTCTTCTCCACTTATCTTCTCCTCTATCCATCTTCTATCCGCCTCCCCCTCTCTCTCTATTTATTTCAGAACCCCCTTCCCGTTCCCCATTTCTGATGAAGGGTCGCGGCCCGAAACATCAGCCTTCCTGCTCCTATGGTGCTGCTTGGCCTGCTGTGTTCATCCAGCTCTGCACCTTGTTGTTTCTAATAACTTGGTCAAACAGGAATCCTCTTCCTTATTCTTTCATGGAATGTGGGCCCCACCATTTGTTGCCCATTCCTAGTATTCCTTGAGCCATGTGGCTTTCTTGGCCATTTCAGAAGACAGTTAAGACTTAACTCCACTGGTGGTCTGCATCACGTGAAGGCCAAACTAGGTAAAAACGGTAGACTTCATTCACGAAAGACCATCTGTGAACCAGGTGGGTTTTCTCCAATAATGAGTGATAGATTCACAGTCACTATGACTGAGACTAGCTTTCATTTCAAGAGATATTTATTAATCAAATTTAAATTCCATCATTTGCTTGGTAGAATTCAAACTTGTGTCCCCAGAGCCTTGAAATGACTTATCCAGTAACATTATCACTATGCCGACGTCTGCCCATAAAACCATGCTGATTTGTTCTAATAATACTAAGCTTTTCTATGTGCATTATTAAGACTTCCTTACTATTAATTTCCAACACTTTCAAGATGACTAATAGCAAGCAACCTTGCTTGTAGATTGTTCTCTCCCTTTCTTGCATATCGCTGTTATCTATGTGGCTTCCAATTTGCTGGGACCATTCCAGAACTAGGGAACTTTGAAAAAGCATAGCCAGTATATACTCCATCTCTCTACCTATATCCTTTAGAATAATAGGACACAGGCCAGTAGGTTCTGGTGATTTGTCCAATTTTAGTCCCTTAAATTTCTCTGGTACTTTTACTCTGCTGATATTAATTACCATAATTACACTGCTTGTCAGAGAACTGACTCCCCTGGTGACGCACATCCAACCTAGACCTGTGGTCAAGGAATTGGCCAATCCCCCACCACCTCTTAACCCAACCAGGGGATGATAAATCAATGCAAGGGAAACATTCCCAGGTACAAGTTTCCATTTTATGATGTAATCAGTCTGTCTGCTTTGGAAGTAACTGCAACAAACCACAGCTAGAGAGAGCAAATGAATTACATTTAAATGCTTACAGAACCAGCTCCAACCTGAGACATCAATGATATACTGATCAGCTGGCCAATGGTTCTCATAAATTATCGATAATCTGTGCAGCTAGCAGGTACTTGCTTGAATTGGCAAAAATCAGCCAGGTTTCCCGCACTGTGTCATTATTCAATGACCTCTGTGGGTGCAGAAATTAGGTCAGGCAGATCAGGCTTAGCTGTGCTGCCACACAGGGTAGAAAAGTGCCAATGCACACTGACCAGCACCACATAAAACAAGCAGCCACATGGGCACAGCAATGAAGCTGTCAGCCCCTCAGGATCAAGACCACAACATTTCAGCAACTTTGGGGGAAGGGAATCTTGGAAAAATAAAAATATGAAACAAAAGTTTTTAAGGTCAACAAGTCAATCACAATTTATGAATTACTCACCTTTAGCCTCACCAACATATGCACCTGTGCCAAGATCCACAACGGCTCAGAGAGGAGTTCTACTATAGCAGAGAGACCGAATGCCACCACGCCAACTTCATAATGAGGTATCACAGCTGGATCTGGGGTTGTTACCAAATGAAGCCAGACCCAGCCCAAAAGTAAAGACCAGAGCACTCCAAGTGGAACACTGAAATAAACAGCAAGCAAACAACCATTACTACAAACTATAAATAGGTTGTTTCAGAGTGGTACAATAGTTCTTGGTCCTCATTGATCTGATCCTAACTCCCATTCCAATCTGAAGTTTTACATAATTTCAGTTTGTGAAATAAACTTGAGAACAGGAGGAGCTAGTCAACTGGACACAAAATTGGCTTAAAGATAGGAGACAGAGGATGGTGGTAGAAGGTTGCTTTTCGGACTTGAGGCCTGTGACCAGCAGTGTCCCACAAGGATCGGTGCTGAGTCCACTGGTTTTCATAATTTATATAAATGATTTGGATGTGAATATAGGAGGTATGGTTAATAGGTTTGCAGATGGCACCAAAATAGGTGGTACAGTGGACAGTGAAGAAGGTTACCTCAGAGTACAACGGGATCTTGATCAGATGGGCAAATGGGCCAAAGAGTGTCAGATTGCGTTTAATTTTGATAAATGTGTGGTGTTGCATTCTGGTAAGCCTATCAAGGGCAGGACTTGTACAATTAATGGTAGGACCCTGGGTAGTGTTGCTGAACAAACACAGCTAGTGGTGCAGGTAAATAGCTCTTAGACAGGCTGGTGAAGAAGGCATTTGACACATTTGCCTTCATTGGTCACTGCATCGAGTACAGGACATCATGTTGCGGCTGTACAGGACATCGGTGAGGCCTTTTTTAGAATACAGCGTTCATTTCTGGTCCCCCTGATATAGTAATGATGTTGTTAAACTTGCAAGGGTTCAGAAAAGATTTACAAGGATGTTGCCAGAATTGGCGGGTTTGAGACATAGGGAGAGGCTAAACAGGCTGGGGCTTTTTTTTCCCAGACTGTTGGGGACAGAGGTGTGACCTTACAGAGATTTTTGAAATCATGACAGTCATGGATAGGGTCAATAGCTACATTCTTCCTCCCAGGGTGGGGGAGTCCAAAACAAGCAGGCATAGGTTTAAAGGGGACCTGAGGGGCAACGTTTTCATGGAGAGTGTATGGAATGATCTACCAGAGACGGTGGTGGAGGTGGGTACAAATATAACATTTAAAAGGCATCTGGATGGGTACACGAATAGGAAGGGATTAAAGGATTATGGGTTAAATGTGGGCAGATGGGACTAGATCAGTTTAGGATATCTGGCCGGCATGGGTCAGTTGGACCGAAGGGTTTGTTTCCATGCTGTATAACTCTATAACTCTTCACAATTCTCACAAAATTAGTCCAGTGAACAAAAACTGCTCAGAATTTGGCATTTATTGATCTTTTCATTGGTCTTAATTTGACTTCACAGATCATTACTGTAGTGCACACTTATTACCCTATACAACATACAATAGGGCAAATAATTGCAACAATGGCAGAACAGAACCCAAGATTGTGACTGGAAAAGGGCAGATTTTAGCGCTCAAAAAGTTGAACAGGAGCACATTAATTGGAAATGCATTTTGGTGAATAAAACAGTGGCGGAAAATGGGAGAATTTTAAAAGGGACATAAATAGGGTGCAAGTTAGGTATATATCCATGAGAAATAAATACAGGGTATCCAATGGCAGAGTACCCTAAATGCCTTAGGATATTGATAAGGAAGCAAGAAAGGGAAAAAAGAGGCATCTGATGCATACCGGAATGAAAATAGCAACAGAAATTAGGAACAGTGTCTCAAATGCAGGGGAGAATCTAAGGCTGAAATAAGGAAGGCTAAGAGGAGGCATCAGGAAAGGATGGCAGGCTGCACTAAAACAAATAGTAAATTGTTCTTCAAATATATTACAGGGAGTTCTGCTATAGTGTATGTTTCTTCAATGCAAATTGGCTTTAACACGATTGAAGAATTTAGACCGCTATTCCTAGAGCATAAACTTTCCTTATCTGTACTGGCTATAATGTGATTCCAGCCCCATTAGTTTAAATGAGGCGGCTATTGTGTGATTGTCTTATAATGCAAGACTGCATGAGAACGGAACTACTGCGTTGTATCAGAAGTGATTGTAATAGTAAAAGATTAATGAAGGATAGAGTGAGGCCCATAAGGGTTTGGCAGAGGTAATAAATCAATGCTTTGCTTCTGTCTTTAACAAATTAGAAAATGATAACAATGGGCCAGTTGAAAACATGATTGTTGAACAACTGATCATATAGTCCATGTAGAGACGTCACCGGTTCCTAAACGGAAACATCCCAGGTTGCTGAGAGAGTTGAGGGAGCAATTCGCAGAGCTGTTGACAGAAAGTTTTCAGACCTCTCTGAACACAGATTAGTCTCCGGGTCGTAAATCATAGAATCCCTACAGTGTGGAACCAGGCCCTTTGGCCCAACAAGTCCACACCAACCCTCAGACATCCCACCCAGACCCATCCCCCTATAACCCACCCAATCTACACATCGCTGAACACTATGGGCAATTTAGCATGGCCAATCCATCTAGCCTGCATATCTTTGGACTATGGGAGGAAACCAAAGCACCCAGCGGAAACAATGCAGCCATGGGGAGAATGTGCAAACTCCACACAGACAGTCACTCAAGGGTGGAATTGAACCCGGGTTCCTAGCGCTGTGAGGCAGCAGTGTTAACCACTGACCCACCGTGTCGCCCTATGCAACACCATTGTTTAAGAAAGAGGCAAAGGATAACTCAGGAAATGACAGAGCTGTCAGCTTGACATTAATAGTGGGAATAATGTTGGAGATCATAATATGGGATCAGGTAAATATACACTTAGAGAAAAATAAGTTAATGCTAGACAGTCAACATGGCTTTATCAAAGTCAGATCCTGTCTGACAAATTTAATAGGTTTCTTGGATGAGGTGGCACAGGCAGCGGATGAGGGTGGTGTTATGGATGTTGTATATTTGGACTTTCAAAAGTATTTGATACAGTGCCACATTTTAAGGTTGGTGAGCAAATTAGAAATATTTGGGATTGATGGGTCCTTGGCAGCAGGGATTAGAAGCTGTTTAAAAGATAGGAAACAGAGGGTAGGTATAGATGGACATTTCTCAGATTGAAGATGAATTGAAAGTGGTATTCCCCAGGGATTGGTGTTGGAACCCTTGCTTTTTCTGATTTACATAAATAATTTGACGATGGATATTGAGGGCAAAATCTCTAAACTTGCAGATGATACAAAGCTAGGGAGAATATTGAATTGTGAGGATGATACTAACTGACTTCAGAGGGATACTGACAAGTTGGCCAAAAGGGTAGACACCTTGCACATGAGTATCAAAACAGAGAAATATGAGATAATGCATTTTGTTAGAAGAAACATCGAGACAATACAGGCTCAATGGTAAAACTTTGAGAGGAGTACAGGAGCACAGGGACTTCAAGGTTCATATGCATCATTCTCTGAAGGTGGCCAGACATGTTGAAACAGTTGTTAAGAAGACTTATAAGATCCTTGGGTTTATAAATAGAAATATAGGGTACAAAAGAAAGAAAGGAAGTGATGCAACACCTCTACAAATCATTGGTCAGACCATGTTTCAATTTCAATTATTCATTTTGTACGATGTGGATGTCACTGGCTGGACCAGCATTTATTGCCCATCCCTAGTTGCCCTTGAGCAGGTGGGGCTGAGTTGCTTTCTTGAACTGCTGCAGTCCTCCTGCTGTGGTTGACCCACAATGCCATTGGGGAGAGAATTCCAGGATTTTGACCCAGTGACAGTGAAGGAATGGCAATATATTTCCAAGTCAGGATGGTGAGTGGCTTGGAGGGGAACTTGAAGGTGGTGGTATTTCCATATATTTCCTGCCCTTGTCCTTCTAGATGGAAGTGGTCGTGCGTTTGGAAGATGCTGTCTGAGGATTTTTGGTGAATTCCTGCAGTGCATCTTGTAGATAGTACACACTTCTGCAACTGAGCGTCGGTGGTGGGAAGGAGTGGATGTAGTGCCAATCCAGCGGGCTGCTTTGTCTTGAATAGCGTCAAGCTTCTTGAGTGTTGTTGGGGCTGCACTCATCCAGGCAAGTGGGGAGTATTCCATCACATTCCTGACTTGTGCCTTGTAGATGGTGGACAGGCTTCGGGGAGTCAGGAGGTGAGTATTCCAAGCCTCTGTCCTGCTCTTGTCGCCACTGTGAGTGAGTGAGTATGTGGTGAGTCCAGTTGAGTTTCTGATCAATGATAACTCCCAGGATGTTGATAGTGGGCGATTCAGTGGTGGTAACACCACTGAATGTCAAGGGGCGGTGGTTAGATTGTTTCTTGTTGGTGATGGTCATAGCCTGCCATTTGTGTGGCATGAATGTTACGTGCCACAAGCCGGGGTATTGTCCAAATCATGTTGCATTTGGACATGGACTGTATGCAATATTCCAAACATGGCTTAACTAAATTTTATACATAACTTGCTAACTTTTACATTTGCTGCTCCGACTGATGAAGGCAAGTGTGCCGAATGCCTTCTTGACCACCTTATCCACTTGTGTTGCTACTTTCAGGGATCTGTGGACCTGTATGTCCAGATCCCTCTGTATGTCAATATTCCTAAGGGTTCTGCCATTTATTGTATAGCTCGCACTTGAATTTGATCTTCCAAAATGCATCACCTTGCATTTGTCCAGATTCAATGCCACATGCCATATCTCTGCCCAAATTTGCAATCTACCTATATCTCACTATATCCTTTGACAATCCTCCTCACTGTCTGCAACTCCGCCAATTTTGCTATCATCTGCAAACATAATGATCAGACAACATATATTTTCCTCCAGATCATTATAAACAACAGATCACTATAAACAACAAAGGTCCCAGCAGAAAGGGATTTTATTGGAATCTCCACCACAAGTGGAATGTTCTTGCAGGAGAATTTAAGCTGTACATCACTGTCCCCAGAGAAGTGATGTTAGCCAGCCATAATTGATCCAGGAAGACACCTCAGAGCTAAAGATGTGTGCAAAGTAACTTCAGCTATGGAACACAATTTGGATATGTATGAATAATTATTTTTTCCTGAATTTAACAGCCATTTAGCCAAAGTATTTTTAAGACAATGCTGCAGAATTTTATAGCTCAAAGCTTCAATAAATGATTTTTACATCATTTATCTAGTAACTTCTGCACGCAATAAACCAGTCTTTATTTTTTACTTGGAAAAAAAACCTGGCTGACTTGTTTCAGATATTAAGCAATATAAAGACTGAAATCCCTTCTTTTTTAAATTCCAGTGCTCTTATAACCAGTGGACAAGTGGGACAAAGAGAGAAATCAGTTCATGACCCCTCCAAACTGATCATATTAACAAACACAAAAAGAAGGATACTGATAACACAGTGTGGAGCTGGAGGAACACAGCAGACCAGGCAGCGTCAGAGCAGCAGGAAAGTTGATGTTTTGGGTTGGTTCTGAAGGAGGGTTCTGAAGAAGGGTCCCAGCCTGAAACATCAACTTTCCTGCTCCTCTGATGCTGCCTGGCCTGCTGTGTTCCTCCAGGACACACTGCATTATCTCTGACTCCAGCATCTGCAGTTCTTACTATTTCATAAGGATACTGATGTTTCGTTGTTAAAGCTGCATTCGGCAAAATAAAGGGTTTTATAATGCTTGCGAAAACACACATTCAAGCACATGCACTGGGCTGTCCCAGTTGTCTTAACTGGTATAATTTAGAATTGTTATAATTGCAGCAGGATAAACATACAATAGAGGGGAATTTGCTATTCATGCGTGCCTCCTCCATCTATTAAGCAAATTTGGAGCATATTAGGATGCATTGTATTGGACTTACACAGTGATTACTCCTTGTCAATATTTACAAAGAAGACCGACCAGAAAGAAGCATTAACAAGCTGCAGCTTTCTGATTGTGATTAGTGTGACTATATTATCATTGAGGAGTCTCCTATCCCAAAGATACTCCATCTGTTGAGGAGATAATTGACCAAAAACAACTGGGTGAGACGTGCTGGCACTGTTAAGCTCTGCTGGATACTCACGTTAACCAGAGCAGGTTTATAACCTGGGCCCATTTCTGTTCCATACCAACATTCAAGCATGCTTTCCGAAAAGCTTCTCGTGCAAGGAAAACAACTGTAGAATACAGCAGCGTGAGCCTGGATGGAGAAAGACCGGCAGCAGTTACCCAAATACAAAGTGGCTTATAGCCAAAGATAAAGTCAGAGAAAGCACAACTTGTATATGCCTTGAATTTTATTCTGAATCAGGATTAGATCACGAACGGGGATGGTACCTGGGATCAGCAAATTATTGAACCGCACGACTCAGAAGGCGGCCATTTGGTTCATCATACCTATGCTGGCTCTTATAAGTATCTATTTAATGAATCCAGTTCGTCTGCTCTTGTCACACAGTCCTTTCTTTTTAGGCCTTAATTCCCTTTGGAAAGTTTCAATGAATCAGCTTTTAATACTCTTTTGGAGAGCACATTTTTGTTCATTCTTATGTGGAATATGAGCATCACTGAAAGGTGAGTACGTCGCTGAAAGATGCTCACAGCTGTGAAAAATAATGGCCTGAATCTTGTGTTACTTTTTGGCCAAGGGTCAGCTTTGTCCAGTATCAGAGGGTTTCTGTCTGTGAGTCCCAACAAGAGCTTAACTGTATCTTATCAAACTTGCCTCACTAAGTAGCAGTCCTGAAGGTGCCCCCTCACCGGATTCTAGCCTCTTTCTTCCACCCTGTTTCTTGAAGTACTCATCACTCTCAGAACATTTGCCACAAATGCTTCACAAATGCTGCCAGACCTGCTGAACTTTTCCAGCAACTTTGTTTTTGTGGCTAGGGGAATAGCAAGTTCTGAAACACATGTCTTCAGTACTATTGCTGGATTGCTGTCAGAGCCCACAGCCTTTGCAGTACCAGTACCTCCAACTATTTCTATATGTCATTTGGAGTGAATTCAATTGGCTGAAGACTGGTATCTGTGATGCTGGGGCCTCTGGAGGAAACTGAGATGGATCATCCACTCTACACTTGTAGCTGAAGATTGTTGCAAACGCTTTTTCCTTTTGCACTGATGTGCTGGGCTTTCCCATTACTTAGGATAGAGATATTTGTGGAGCCTCTGATCCAGTGTATTGTTTAATTGTCCACCACTACTGATGACTGGATGTGGCTGGACTGCAGAGCTTAGATCTGATCCATTGGTTGTGGGATTGCTTAGCTCTGTCTATCATTTGCTGCTTATGCTATTTGGCGCACAAATAATCATGGTTGGTAGCTTCACCAAGTTGACACCTCATTTTTACGTATGCTCTGTCATTGCTCCTGGCATGCCTTCCTGCACTCTCCATTGAACCAAGGTTGATCCCCTGTCTTGATGGCAATGGCTGAGGGGGAAATATGTTGAGCCATGAGGTTGCAGATTGTGCTGGATTGTGGCTCATGGATTCCCAGTTTTGAGTTGCTAGATTCATTTAAGATCTATCCCATTTAGGACTGTGATAATGCCACACAACACAACAGAGGGGTTCTCAAAGTAAAGGCAGGGCTTTGTCTCCACATGACTTTGTGGTGATCACACTTACTGATACTGTCATGGACAGATTGATCTACTGCTGACAGATTGGTAAGAATGAAGTCAGATATGTTTTTCCCTCTTGTTTCCCTCACTACCTATCGCAAAGTCCTTTAGGACATCGAAATTCCCCAACCAGAGTACATTCTGTGCCTTTGCCATCTTCAGTACTCTCTCCAAGCGTTGTTCAACATGGAGGAGTTCTGATTCATTAGCCAAAGGAGGTCAGTACGTGGTAATCAGCAGGAGGTTTCCTTGCCCACGTTCAACCTGATACCATGAGACTTCATGAGATCCGGAGTTGATATTGAGGACTCCAAGCGCAGCTCCCACATGACTGTATGCTCCTGTGCTACCACCTCTGCTCGGCCTATTCTGCCAGTAGGACAGGACATATCCAGAGATGGGGTTGGTGGTGTCTGGGACGCTGTCTGTAAGGTATAATTTCATAAGCATGACTATGACTAGTCTGTGACATAGGTCTCTCAATACTGGAACTAGTCCCCAGATATTAGTAAGGAGAACTTTGCAGCGTTACCAGGGCTGTTTGTGCCATTATTTTAGTGCTTAGGTCAATGCAAGTCAGTCCGTCCGGTTTCATTTTTTTGTTGACATTCATAGTGATTGATATAAATGTGTGGCATGTGAGGCCATTTCAGAGCGCAGTTGAGAGTCAGCAACATTGCTGTGGGCCTGGAGTCACATGAGCCAGTCCAGGTGAGGATGGCAGATTTCCTTCCTTGAAGGACATTTGTGAAGCACATCTCACGATCAACAATAGTTTCATGGTCAGGAGATTCTTAATCCCAGACATTGTCATTGATTTATAAATTCCACCATCTGCCACAGTGGGATTCGAACCCAGGTCCTCAGAACATTAGCTGTGTTTCTGTTTCTACGCCATCATCTGCCTCTTTATTCTTTTCCCTTTGATCTTCTTATAGAATATCTTGTGATTCTACCTAATGTTACCCACTTGTGTTTCTCCATGCCCCCTCTTTGCTCTCGTAACTGTTTTCTTAAACTCCCCCTACACTTTCTATATGCCACTAGGGCATCTATTGATTTGCTCCCACTAAAAGCCTCTCTTTATTCGTCTCATCCAGCCCTGAATATTCCTACGTTAGCAAACAGGAAACTACGAAGACAGTTGAGGGTTACTGAGATAATTCTTGTGATTCTTGCACTTGTCAAAACGCTGCTTTTTGGTCTTCCTTCACTGGTTTACATGAGGCACAGGCTGGCTGGTTCACTTATAAAAGGTCTCTAACTCATCAATTCAAGGTCACAGCCTACTGCTGAAGGAAAGATGAACTGGTTTTCTTCAGGACTGAACAGACTTGTTACTGCAGAGACCAGAGAGAGGTCCTGAACTGGTTGAGATCTGACAGCTACTTCTATCCTGTTCATAGCCCCAAGCAGTTCAGTTACCGAAGTACCAATCACATAGATTGGCCGGCAGAAGCCCTTCGTCATGAATACTTGGTCACTAGTCCATTGACATCTGGATTTGGGGATTTGGCCACTTGTAAGCCTGCTAAGACCTCTAATACTTCTTCATTCCCTTCGTTTATCTGCTCAAGGACCTCACAGTCGCTTTTCCCAAACTCCATATTACCTCGTTCTTCGCTGAGTGAAGTACTTGTTTAACACCCTACCAACGTCCTCCGGTTCTACACAGGTTGCCCTTTTGGTCCCTAGTCAACTTATTTTTGCCAACCAAAGTTCCAGGTCATCTACAAACTACACATCAGTTACTGCTTGAACAAGTTAGTGTGTACACAATGCTTATAGTGAATCTCAGGGTGCTTGCACTCAAAACAAAGAGAATTCTTCCAGCAACCCTGCATTTTTAAAAAAAAATTACTTTTCCCATTTTAGTACACAATTAAAAATACAGAAAAATAATAAGACACAGTCTTTAAAGTATATCACCCTTAATCCCAAGCACAAACTAACATTCATAAAGGCACGATCCAAATACACACGACACAGCCCTACAGAGTGCTTAAGAGTGGAAAAATAGAGAAACCCCTCTGCATTAAAAATCCAAATCAAAAGGGCAGAATGAGGTAATCTTCTCACAATTCTTTTGGTTTATTTTCAACCAAGTGACTGTAGATCACTGATTAATGGGAAAATGTCAAACCATGTTTCAGGTTCAAATGACAAACGGAAGACCTAATATTTGAAACATTTTCAGTTTTTTTTACAAACAGCTTCACTGAATGAGATATGGAGAGTGCTGCTTTCAGGTACAAGCTTGGATTCTTACAGACCAAGACAATACCTTTGCAAATTTCTTCAGCAACCATCAAATCCTTTTCAACACAGTAAAGTCCAAGTGACTATTTGCAATTCTCAATCCATAAACACATGCATTCCAAACAAAGGGTGCCACGGGTTGACTTCTCGCAGTTCCTCGGATGAATTTGCTGTCGTCCACCCGCAAACTGGAGGAACACCACTTCCTATTCCGTCATGGGAGCCTACAACCCAATGGCCTAAACGTGGATTTTACCAGTTTCAGGATCTCCCCACCCCCAGCCTCATCCCATGACCAATCCTCCCTCTCATCCCCGCCTCCTTGACCTGACACAACCTGTCCATCTTCTCTCCCACCTAACCACTCCTCCCACCTCACTGACTAATCCCCACCACTGCCTACCTGCACTCACCTATCACCATCCCACCTACCTTCCCCATCCCCACCCCTTCTCTCTATTTATTTCTGAGCTCCCTTCCCCCTCCCCATTTCTGAAGAAGGGTCCCAACCCGAAACGTCAACTTTCCTGCTCCTCTAATGCTGCCTGGCCTGCTGTGTTTCTCCAGCTCCTCACTGTGTCATTAGTGAACCAGATGCATTTTTTTCTAAAATCAATGGTTTCTTGGTCGTCATTAGACTCCTAACTCCATATATTTATTGAATTCAAATTCCATCATTTGCCATGGCGGGATTCAAATCTGGGTCCCCAGAACATTATCTGGGTATCTGTATTAGCAATCCAGTGATAACACCACGAGGCCACTGCCTCCCCTTGACACGAGACATTTTCCAAAAAAGTTCACAGACCTGGCTCCCTGAAATATTCAAACCAATTCCCATACCCATAAATACATCTGTGTTTCTAACAACAGTGCACAGTTAGTAGTGTGGTTGCCCCTTTTTTGTTTCTGGACTCAACCCACAAGGTCTCATTTAATACTGCAATTAGTATATCATCTACCCTCACATTGTTGATACTGTAGCCAATAACGTTACTCTTCTACCTTTTTAATCCCTTTTTCTATCCCACCTGAAAACTTTACATCAGGTACGTTAAGCTGCTACCTTTGCCCACTTTATTCTAAGTTTCAATTAAAGCAACAATATAATGGTGCCACATGTTTATCTGTGCCCTCCGTTCATCAGCTTTATTTGCTATACTCCTTACATTTACAAATATACCAATGAATACTTCCAAATTTGTGCATATACACTTGCTTCCTCAGCCTTTCAGTCGCTGTCTAAAGACCACGTCTTTTTATTTTTCTGAACTTTTGAAATTGGGACTGAAATGGGAAAACGACTGTTTTAAAATCCAAGGATGGTCAAAGGATTGCTGCACTTTCTAAAAGTAACCGAATACTCATTGTAAGTACTATTTACATTGTAAGTACTATTTACTTGTTCAAGCTGTAGCAAAAGTCCAGTTTGCAGACGAGCTGAAGTCAGGGATAATACATGAATGGAGATTTGGCTGAGAACAAGTTGCTGACTGGTCTATGACCTAGTGACCAGTTATCAATTACAAAGGCTTCCGGCGTGCAAAAACTATGTGATTAGCTCTCAGGTAGAACAGTTTGTGTGCGTAAATGAGATAGGTAGGAGCTGTCTGTTTTCGCTTTTAAAAAATACCTTAATCCTGAAGAAAGCCAGTTTATTTTTCCCTCAGCATCTGCTATGAGTTGTGGCTTTCAGTGGCAGGAGAGGCGAGATCGTGAGCCAGGGGGCAGCCGGAAAGGTAAGGTTTCCTTACAAAAACTTGCCTCGTGAGTCAGCGGCCTTCTTGATTGGAACAGTGAGAGAGGTGAGAGCGCGAACCGGGAAGTGAACTAATATACTTAGGTATTAGCTAAACCCGAAACACTACATGTGTATTGTCTCCCACCCAAGCTCCTCCTGTAACCAAAAAAAACGGTGTGGAGTGTCAGAAAGGTAGGGTTTTTTTAGATATTCTTTTGGCAATCTAGAGTAGAGGGAATGGAACCTAGGGCAATTGCATGCCTCTCTTGTAGAATGTGGGAGGTAAGGATCACTGCTAGTGTCCCTTCTGACTTCACCTGCGAGAAGTGCACCCAACTCCAGCTCCTCACAGACCGCATTAGGGAACTGGAGCTGCAGCTGGATGAACTCCGGATCATTTGGGAGGCTGAGGGGGTGATAGATAGACGTTATAAGGAGGTTGTCACACACAAGTTATAGGACAAAGCTGGCTGGGTGACTGTCAGGAGGGGGAAAGGGAATAGGCAGACAGTGCAGGGATCCCCTGTGGCCATTCCCCTCAAAAATAACTATACTACTTTGGATACTGTTGTGGGGGTACGACCTACCAGGGGAAAGCCATAGTGGCCTGGTCTCTGGCACAGAGCCTGGCTCTATGGCTCAGAAGGGAAGGGGGGAGATTCAATGGTTAGAGGAACAGACAGGAGATTCTGTGGTACCGAGCGAGACTCCCGGATGGTATGTTGGCTCCTGGGTGCCAGGGTCAGGGATGTCTCTGATCGAGTCTACAGGATTCTTAAGGGGAAGGGTGAGCAGCCAGAAGTCATGGTACACATCGGTACCAATGATATAGCTAGTAAAAGGGATGAGGACCTGAAAAGTGAATATAGGGAGTTAGGATGGAAGCTAAAAGGCAGGACGAGCAGAGTAGTAATCTCAGGATTACTACCAGTGCCACGGGCTAGTGAGGCCAAAAATAGAGAGTGAGTGCAGCTGAACACATGGCTACAGAGCTGGTGTAGGAGGGAGAGCTTCAGATACGTGGATCATTGGGATACCTTCTGGGGAAGGTGGGACCTGAACAGGAAGGATGGGTTACACCTGAATTGGAGGGGCAGCAATATCCTGGGCAGGAGGTTTGCTAGAGCTCTTTGGGACGGTTTAAACTAGTTTGGCAGGGGGATGGGAACCGGAGCTACAGATCAGAGGATGGGGTAGCTGGTGTACAGGAAGATACAGCATGCAGAGAATCTGTGAGGAAGGATAAGCAGTTGATAGGGCAAAGTGGCAGTCAGTGTGATGGGTTGAGGTGTGTCTACCTCAATGCAAGAAGTGTCAGGAATAAGGGTGATGAACTTAGAGCATGGATCAGTACTTGGAACTACGATGTTGTGGCCATTACAGAGACTTGGATAACACAGGGGCAGGAATGGTTGTTGGATGTTCCAGGGTTTAGAATTTTCAAAAGAAATAGGGAGGGAGGTAAAAGAGGTGGGGGAGTGGCATTGCCAACCAAGGATGGTGTCACAGCTGCAGAAAGGAAGGTTGTCAAGGAGGGTTTGTGCACTGAGTCAGTATGGGTGGAAGTCAGAAACAGGAAAGGAGCAGTCACTTTACTGGGAGTTTTCTATGGACACCCCAATAGCAACAGAGACACTGAGGAACAGACTGGGAGACAGATTGTGGAAATGTGCAGAAGTAATACGGTTGTTGTCATGGGTGACTTCAACTTCCCTAATATAGACTGGAACCTGCTAAGTGCAAATAGTTTGGATGGAGCAGATTTTGTCAGGTGCGTCCAGGAAGGATTTCTGACTCAGTAGGTAGATAGGCCAACTGGGGGAGGCCATATTGGATTTGGTGGTTGGCAACGAATCAGGCCAGGTGTCAGATCTCTCGGTGGGAGAGCATTTCGGTGATAGTGATCACAACTCCCTGACCTTTACTACAGTCACGGAGAGGGACAGGAGCAGACAGTATGGGAAAGTATTTAATTGGGGGAGGGGGAATTACAACGCTATTAGGCAAGATCTGCGGATCATAAATTGAGAACAGATATTCTCAGGGAAATGCACGACAGAAATGTGGAGGTTGTTTAGGGAGCAGTTGCTAAGAGTACTGTATAGGTATGTCCCACTGAGGCAAGGAAGGAATGGTATGGTGAAGGAACCTTGGATGACAAGACATGTGGAACATCTACTCAAGAGGAAAAAGGAAGCTTACTTACGGTTGAGGAAGCAAGGATTGGACAGGGCTGTAGAGGTTTACAAGATAGCCAGGAAGGAACTGAAGAATGGACTTAGGAGAGTTAGAAGGGGGTATGAAAAAGCCTTGGCGGGTCAGATCAAGGAAAACCCCAAGGTGTTCTATACTTATGTGAGGAACAAGAGGATGGCCAAAGTGAGGGTAGGGCCAAATAGGAAAAGCAGAGGGAACTTGATCATGGAGTCAGAGGAGGTAGGGGAGGTCCTTAATGAATACTTTGCTTCAGTATTTACCAGTGAGAAGGACCTTGACGTTTGTGAGGACAGCATGTAACAGGCAGATATGCTCGAACAGGTTGATGTTAGGAAGGAGGGTGTGGTAGAAATTTTGAAAAACATGAGGATAGATAAGTCCCCTGGGCCAGACAGGATATACCGAAGAGTACTACGGGAAGCGAGGGAAGAAATTGCTGCGCCTTTGGCGATGATCTTTGCGTCCTCACTGTCCACTGGAATACTGCCAGATGATTGGAGGGTGGCAAATGTCATTCCCTTGTTCGAGAGAGGAAATTGGGATAATCCTGGGAATTACAGACCAGTCGGTCTTACTTCTGTGGTGGGCAAACTACTGGAGAGGATTCTGAGAGATAGTATTTATGATTATTTGGAAAAGCAGAGTTTGATTAGAAATGGTCAGTATGGTTTTGAGGGGCAGGCCATGACTCACAAGCATTTTTGAATTCCTTGAGGATGTGACAAAACACATTGATGAAGGCAGAGCAGTGGATGTGGTGGATATGGATTTTAGCAAGGCATTTGATAAGGTTCCACATGGTAGGCTCATTCAGAAAGTAAGGAGGCATGGGATTCAGGGAAATTTGGCTGTCTGGATACAAAACTGGCTGTCCAATAGAAGACAGAGGGTGGTAGTAGATGGAAAGTATTCAGCCTGGAGCTCGGAGACCAGTGGTGTTCTGCAGGGATCTGTTCTGGGACCTCTGCGCTTTGTGATTTTTATAAATAAAAGGAAGTGGAAGGGTGGGTTAGTAAATTTGCTGATGACACGAAGATTGATGGAGTTGTGGACAGCGTGGAGAGCTGTTGTCGGTTGCAACAGGACATTGGCAGGATGCAGAGCTCGGCAAAGAAGTGGCAGATGGAATTCAACCCGGAAAAGTGTGAAGTGATTCATTTTGGAAGGTCGAATTTGAATGCAGAATACAGGGTTAACGGCAGGATTCTTGGCAGTGTAGAGGAACAGAAGGATCTTGGGGTCCACGTCCACAGATCCCTGAAAGATGCTATCCAAGTTCATAAGGTTGTAAAGACGGCCTATGGTGTGTTGGCTTTCATTGGCAGGGGAATTGAGTTTAAGAGCCACGAGGTTATGCTGCAGCTCTATAAAACTCTGGTTAGACCACACTTGGAATATTGTATTCGGTTCTGTTCGCCTCATTATAGGAAGGTTGTGGAAGCTTTAGAAAGGGTGCAGAGGATATTTACCAGGATGTTGCCTGGACTGGAGGGCAGGTCTTATGAGGAAAGGTTGAGGGAGCTAGGTTTTTCATTGGAGCGAAGAAGGATGAGAGGTGACTTGACAGAGGTGTAGAAGATGATGAGAGGCATAGAGTGGATAGTCAGAGACTTTTTCCCAGGGCGGAAATGACTATTACGAGGGGGCATAATTTTAAGATGATTGGAGGAAGGTATGGGGGAGATGTCAGAGGTAGGTTCTTCACACAGAGAGTGGTGGGCATGTGAATGCACTGCCGGCAATGGTAGTGGAGTCAGATACATTAGAGACTTTTAAGCGACTCTTGGATAGGCACATGGAGGATAGCAAAATGCAGGGTATGCAGGGTAGTTTGATCTTAGTAGGATAATAGGTCGGCACAACATCGTGGGCCGAAGAGCCTGTATTCTACTGTACTGTTCTATGTTCAGTGGGCCAGAGACTTTATAAGTGTGAAGCAACCATCCTGTGCCTTCTGCAAGTGAGTGAAAGTATCCAGAAAATGTGAACCAGGGTATAGCACATCCTGAAAAGCCAAAAGGATCATCTCAGCAAATTCTGTGGACAGGCCATTGAACTGCCTACTCAGCTCTTCCTGCTGCATCCATGATGACACCCATGATCATTTTGTGTCTGCCTGTATATGTATATAAGGGAAAGTCTGTGAGGGAATCAGATTTTTGATTAGTTGAGCTACATGTTGATGGTTCATAATTGTCTGTGTGTAACTAGAGTCTACTTAACTCATAATAAATAGTATTTCTTGTTAAGCACAGAAGGTAGATCTGTGTTCTGTCAAATTAATTCTAAACAACAGCTAGATTGGAAAATTTTGCTTACTTTTATAAAACCTTTAATATTGCATCTTAGGAAAAAAAGGGTGAAATTGAAAAGAGGTGAAAGGAATCAGAATGAAATGCAAAGCTCTTACCTCACATTAACAATGCCAATGGTTTCCTTTGAAACGTACCTCAGCGTGTATGCATTCAACAGAAAGCTGAGCAGTCGAAACAGCACCTGACAGTCACAACAAAAAAGTGAGAAATCTGTCCAACAACCAAACTACCCACATAGAGTCATAGAGTAATACAGCACGGAAACAGGCCCTTCGGCCCAAACTGGTCCATGCTGACTATGGTGCCCACTCAGCTAGTTCCAATTGCCCACATTTGGTCTATATCCCTCTAAACCCTTCTCATCCATGTACCTACTGAAATGTTCTTTAAATGTTGCTAACGTCCCTGCCTCAACCACTTTCTCCGGCAGCCCATTCCATATACACACCACTCTCTGCGTGAAGAAGTTACCCCTCAGATCCCTCTTAAATCTATCTCCTCTTACTTTAAACCTATGCCCTCTAGTTTTCAATTCCCCATCCCTGGGAAAAAGACGATATGCATTCATCCTATCTATGCCCCTTATGATTTCATGCACCTCAATAAGGTCACCCCTCATTCTCCTACATTCCAAGGAATAAAATCCTATTCTGGCCAACCTCTCCCCTTCACTCAGGCCTACTGGTCCTGGCAACATCTTCATAAATCTTCTTTGCACACTTTCCAGTTTAACTATAACAGGGTGACCAAAACTGTACACAATATTGCGAGTGCACTTTCACCGATGACTTATACAACTGTAACATAACATCCCAACTCCAACACTCATTGCCTCAATGGATGAAGGCCAGCTAACATAATATCACAAATCCTATACTCAATGCCTCAACCGATGAAGGCCAGCATGCTAAATGCCTTCTTCACCACCCTGTCTATTTGTGATGCTGCTTTCAACGAACTATGTACTTGTACTACTAGGTCCTTCTCTTCCACAATACTTCTCAGGACCTTATCATTTACAGTATAAGTCCTAAATAAAAACCAAAAGAACTATGGATGCTGTAAAATCAGGAACAAAAACAGAAGTTGCTGGAAAAGCTCAGCGGGTCTGGCAGCAACTGTGAAGAAAAAATCAGAGTTAACATTTCGGGTCCGGGTTCTGAGGAAGGGTCACCGGACCTGAAACGTTAACTCTGATTTTTTCTTCACTGTATAAGTCCTTCCTTGGTTTGACTTTCCAAAATGCAACATCTGACACTTATCTGCATTGAAGTGCATTTGCCAATCCTCAGCCCACTTGCCCATCTGATCATGATCCCCCTGTAATTTTTGATAACCTTCTTAACTATCAATGATACCTCCTAATTTTACATCATCCACAAGCTTACTAATCATGTCCTGTACATTCACATCCAGATCATTTATGCAAATAACAAATAACAAACGTCCTAGCACCGACCTGTGTGGCACACCACTAGTCACGGGCCTCCAGTTCAAGAAACAACCTTCAACCATCAGACTCTGCTGCCAACCATCGAGCCAATTTTGAAGCCAATTAGCTAGCTCTCGCTGAATACCATGCGACCTAACTTTCGTGATTAGCCTGCCGTGCAGGACCTTGTCAAAGGCCTGACTAAAGTCCAGATAGACAACATCCACTGCCCTACCCTCATCCATCCTCTTGGCTACCGCTTCGAAAAACTCCAAAGGATTTGTCAGACATGACTTCTTGTGCACAAATCCATGCTGACTATCCCTAATCGGACCTTGACTATCCAAATATTGGTTGATCCGGTCCCTCAGTATCCTCTCCAATAACTTGCCTACCACTGATGTCAGGCTCACTGGCCTGTAGTTCCCTGGCTTATCTTTGTTACCTTTCTTAATAATGGAACATTAGCCACCCTCCAGTCTTCCAGAACTTCCCCAGCGGCTAAAGGTGAAGCAAAAATCTCTGCAAGTGCCTCTGCAATTTCTTCCCTAGCCTCCCACAACATCCAAGGATGGACTTGATCAGGCCAAGGGGATTTATCCACCTTAATGCGCTTTAAGGCTGCAAACACCTCCTCTCTGGTAATATGTATGTGGTCCAAGACATCCCCACTTGTTTCTCTTATTTCCTTAGCATCCATGATTCTCTCCGCAGTAAACACTGAGGAGAAATATTCATTAAAAATCTCCCCCATCTCCTGTGGCTCCACACACCGACGGCCAAGCTGATCTTTATGGAGACCTACTCTCTCCCTCACCACCCTTTTACTCTACCAGAAAAGGAAGAGACAGCTTATACTCTGAAGGGGTGGAAATGGGGGGAGTGGGTGGAGGTGGTAGGGGGATTGGGGGGGATTAGGGGAGGCATGAGGAATGGGGGGAGGGGAGAGGGGATGGAGGGCAGTGGGGGATTAGGCA
>NC_063347.1:1157252-1157822 GCF_021869965.1 Rhincodon typus
TATGGGGGGGCGGGGGGCAGGGTGATTCCATGGTGACCCAGGACTCAGCCTCCAGGTACCTGTAGCCCCGCGCTGTAAGACGTTAATTTGGCGGCGCTTGAGAGCGCCTCCCGGGTCCGCATCGCCGCTCGGGCCCGGGCTCCGGCTCCGCCTCAACCACCTCCCGGAAACCGAGCAAAGGGACAGCGTCCTCTTCTCCAACCGCGCACAGGGAGCGAGGGCGGAGCCTGGGCTTCACCCGCCGCCGGTGAGTGAGGGAGAGGGAGAGGGCCCCGAGCGTGAGCACGGTGCGTGAGGGAGGGCCCCGAGCGTGAGCACGGTGCGTGAGGGAGGGCCCTGAGTGTGAACACGGTGCGTGAGGGAGGGCCCCGAGTGTGAGCACGGTGCGTGAGGGAGGGCCCCGAGTGTGAACACCGAGCGTGAGGGAGGGCCCCGAGTGTAAACACCGAGCGTGAGGGAGGGCCCCGAGTGTGAGCACGGTGCGTGAGGGAGGGCCCCGAGTGTGAGCACGGTGCGTGAGGGAGGGCCCCGAGTGTGAGCACGGTGCGTGAGGGAGGGCCCCGAGTGTGA
>NC_063347.1:1157832-1158278 GCF_021869965.1 Rhincodon typus
GGGCCCCGAGTGTGAGCACGGTGCGTGAGGGAGGGCCCCGAGTGTGAACCCTGAGCGTGAGGGAGGGCCCTGAGCATGAACACCGAGCGTGAGGGTGGGCCCTGAGTGTGAACCCTGAGCGTGAACACGGTGCGTGAGGGAGGGCCCCGAGTGTAAACACCGAGCATGAGGGAGGGTCCTGAGTGTGAACCCCGAGCGTGAGGGAGGGACCCGAGTGTGAACACTGAGCGTGAACACCGACTGTGAACTCCGTGTGAGGGAGGGCCCCAAGTGTGAACGCCGAGTGTGAGGGAGGGCCCCCGAGTGTGAACAAGGTGCGTGTGGGAGGGCCCCGAGTGTCAACACCGAGCGTGAGGGAGGGTCCTGAGTATGAACACCAAGCGTGAGAGAGGGCCCCGAGTATGACCAGAGTGTGAGGGAGGCCCCAGTTGTGAACACGGAGAGTG
>NC_063347.1:1158378-1158703 GCF_021869965.1 Rhincodon typus
GTGAGGGAGGGCCCTGCGTGTGAACACCGAGGGTGAGGGAGGGCCCTGCGTGTGAACACCGAGGGTGAGGGAGGGCCCTGCGTGTGAACACCGAGGGTGAGGGAGGGCCCCGAGTTTGAACACCGAGGGTGAGGGAGGGCCCCGAGTGCGAACAGTGAGTGTAGAACATATAACAGTACAGCACAGTACAGGCCCTTCAGCCCACGATGTTGTGCCAAACTTTTACCCTAAACCTCTATCTAACCGCCATTGCTACCTTATACTATCATCCATATGCCTATCTAATAGCCGTTTAAATGCCCCTAATGAGGCCGACTCCACTACC
>NC_063347.1:1159203-1160784 GCF_021869965.1 Rhincodon typus
CACAGAGGGTGATGCATGTATGGAATGAGCTGCCAGAGGAAGTGGTGGAGGCTGGTACAATTACAACATTTAAAAGGCATCTGGATGGGTATATGAATAGGAAATGTTTAGGGGGAGATGGGGCAAATGCTGGCAAATGGGACTAGATCAGTTTAGGGTATCTGATCTGCATGGATGATTTGGACCGACGGGTCTGTTTTGGTGCTGTATGATTATATGAATCTTTGACTATGTCTCCAAGCCAGACCCAGGCTATTTCCAATATCCCTTTATCCCCATGCCATTACAGCCCATCACCAGCTGGTTTCCTTGGAGTCTTCTCCATGTGTCTCTCTGAGTTCTCAAGCCCAATGTCATGATGACAGTTAACTCTGTCCTTCTGGAAGCTACAACGAAACTTGATGAAAACTCCCTTCCTAATTCTGACTGCTCCATATTCTGCAACAAGCAAAGCTTCTCATTGAGTGCATTCTCACCAGACTCAGCCACTTTGGAGATATCCATCCCTTGTTCAGATGCCATAAAGCCAAGCACAGAGAATACAACAAACCCAGAGAAGAAGCTGGTGGTGCTGTTAATCAGAGCCAGGAGATATGCATCTCTGCAAACAAAGCACGCAGATACAGGCCCAGTTATAGCATTTCATCAGGAATCCATTATCACCAAAGTTCAAATCAAGCTCCAAATTTAAAACTCTTTTACATACTTAGCCCAGAGAAGGAGGAAATCCCCACCACCCAGAGGTACATACCCACTTTAATCAGCTCGTCCAAACCTGACTACAGCCCAAGATAAAAAATCAGAAATGAAAATGTTACCGGATTATGTCTGGTGGCAGAACAGCCTGTGGAGACACTCAGGAATACATACTCTTTGGATGTAAAGGCACGAAGCAGTTAAGGATACAGGAAGGATTGGATACATACAAGAGCACATTAGTAACAGACAGAGATCACGTGATATTGATAAAGAGTCTATCAGCTGCCAAGGCCAACAGCAGCAATAAACACAAAAGCTCTGAATTCCCACTGAGAGTGGGCAGCTCGCACACAACATGTTCCAATCAGATTCCAATACCACTCGGGGCGATAGTGCAGGAGGTTGGCATTGTCCACGTGGCTGAGGGGATCAAAAAACTGATGGGGAAGAAACAGAGTCAAAAAATAACAACTGCACAGAGAAAAATATCGAAACATAACAGCTTGATTATTTGTACATCTCTTACTGCTGGGGAAGAGAGAGAAAATTCACCCAACTCCGCATTGACTGATACCTGTCTACAGGTAACTCCTCACTGACACACACCTGTCTACAGGTAACACCTCACTCACACACACACCTGTCTATAGGTAACTCCTCACACACACACACCTGTCTATAGGTAACTCCTCACACACACACACACCTGTCCACAGGTAACTCCTCACACACACACAGACCTGTCTACAGGTAACTCCTCACACACACACACCTGTCTACAGGTAACACCTCACTCACACACACACCTGTCTATAGGTAACTCCTCACTCACACACACACACCTGTCCACAGGTAACTCCTCACTCACACACACCTGTCTAC
>NC_063347.1:1160884-1169548 GCF_021869965.1 Rhincodon typus
ACAGGTAACTCCTCACTCACACACACACCTGTCCACAGGTAACTCCTCACACACACACACCTGTCCACAGGTAACTCCTCACTGACACACCTGTCTACAGGTAACTCCTCACACACACACCTGTCTACAGGTAACTCCTCACTCACACACACACCTGTCTACAGGTAACTCCTCACTCACACACACCTGTCTGCAGGTAACTCCTCACTCACACACCTGTCCACAGGTAACTCCTCACTCACACACACCTGTCTACAGGTAACTCCTCACACACACACCTGTCTACAGGTAACACCTCACTGACACACACCTGTCTACAGGTAACACCTCACTCACACACACCTGTCTACAGGTAACTCCTCACACACACACACCTGTCTACAGGTAACTCCTCACTCACACACACACCTGTCTACAGGCAACTCCTCACTGACACACACACCTGTCTACAGGTAACTCCTCATTGACACACACCTGCCTACAGGTAACACCTCACTCACACACACCTGTCCACAGGTAACTCCGTGCTCTCACACACACACAGTGCTGGCTATAGGTACCTCCTGACTAGTATACAGACTACTGGCTGTTCTCCCTGAGCTGACTCTCCCTTTTTTGCTGATTGTGTCTGCCTCGTGTCGGAGGGACATTCAGGAGTAAGTTTATATCGAAAGCACAGGTTCCAGCTAATATCCCTCTGCAATCCGAAGTCTCCAGGTGAAGCCAGTGGAGAAAGCCTGACCTTCGGCATAAATGCAAACATGGGCAGTTACAGGAAATTGCCAACCTCTTCATAGCTCAGTACAGATCTCCAGCACAGAAACATAAAGACTATCAATCCAGGAAGATAAACATAACAGAGTGAGCTCTCTCTCACTCAGTGTGGAACTTGGACAGAGCCAGTATATTGCTGCCTCTGGGTCACCATCTACCGGCCATTCAGGTCCCTGTAGCTGCAGGAATAAACCGCACATCGGCTGGGGTCTGGTGTTCAAGGTGTTGTCTGTGTCTGAGAAAACAATGGCTTCATCCTGCTGATTGATGAGGTGATTGAACAAGACAGTAACCACACCAGACAGCACCCTGTAGCACGGTGACAGAGAGTATGGGCTTAGTGGGCAGACTCTGTCTGATGTTCGAACACAATCACTGAATCTGCTGAAACTACACCAGAACCACAGGGTAAGGCCATCCACTGGCTCCATCTCCATGGTCCTGCTCCGAACATTCCTGAAGGATGGAAGCATCATGGTGGAAAACATCAAACATTTACAAACCTCTCCAAAGGTCATTGTGCAGTTACCAGGAGCTTGTGACGGTGGCCACACACTCTCCCTTTGTGCCAAGGCTGGGGCTCACTGCCAATGTGCTGTGTAATCGGATGGGTTTGCTATGTCACTACAGAGGGGCTGTTCAGAATCAACCTCACTGCTGTGGGTCTGGGGTCACCTATAGGCCCAGATTGGGTAAGGATTTCATTCCCTAAAGGACATTAGTGAACCAGATAGGTTTTTTATGGCAATCTAACAGCTCATCTGCTAGTTTTTGTTTCAGAGTTTTCATTTTGAAAACTGGCACAATTCCTCAAGCCTACGCTGTCTTGTTCCAAGGTGTGTAGAATTGGAAGGTGCTGAGGGACCGGCACAAATCCTACAATCAGCTTTAGTTCCCCCAGTTTGTTACCATCAGCCCCACTCCCCCTCAGTGACCCTGAAGCTGGGGTGAAGTGAAAACCTCAGGTCCAGCAGACCCTCCTCCAGGAGGACAGTACCTTAGCAATCAGTCCCCCAGTTACCTCCAAAGGAGCAGATGGTGGCTGGACAGGAACAGCGAAGGAAGGAGAATACAGGCATGTAGTGCCCATTTAGTGAGTTGGCTAGATAAAGTACTGGATAAAGTCACGAGGTGTGGAAAAATAGTTCGCAATAACTGGTTAATAAGACAATCATTATCCATGCACGTTACACAGGTGGCGGGGGGAGCAGGATGGGAATATGCAGGATTGTCGCTGTGTTATTGAGAGTCAAACTTTCTCTCACTCTAGATTGATTGAAGCAATGCAGTTCACTATTTCAAACAATGATCCAACCAGGAAATAAAAAACACCCTTCTCAAGATTCCTGCATTTGCATTTGCATTGGGCTCCAGAGTCTATTTGGGATAAAGCCACATGGAACCTTAGTGGCCACACATTAATAATAATTACTCAACGATTCATCATAGAAATAGCCCAAAATTAACAAAATCCTGAGAAAGGAAGGGAAAAGTTGGGTTAGGGTCAGGGTCAGGGTCAGGGTCAGGGTGAGGGTTAGGGTCAGAGTTAGGGTCAGGGTTAGGGTCAATGTCAGGGTCAGGGTCAATGTCAGGGTCAGGGTCAGGGTTTTGGTTAGGGTCAGGGTTAGTGTCAGGGTTCGAGTCAGGGTTAGAGTCAGGGTCATGGTTAGGGTCAGGGTCAGAGTCAGGGTCATGGTTAGGGTCAGGGTTAGAGTCAGGGTCATGGTTAGGGTCAGTGTCAGGGTCAGGGTCAGGGTCGTGGTTAGGGTCCTGGTTAGTCAGGGTCAGAGTCAGGGTCATGGTTAGGGTCAGGGTTAGAATCAGGGTCAGTGTCAGGGTCAAGGTCGTGGTTAGGGTCAGGGTCATAGTTAGGGTCAGGGTCAGGGTCATGGTTAGGGTCAGGGTTAGAGCCAGGGTTATGGTTAGGGTTAGGGTCAGGGTCAGTGTCGTGGTTAGGGTCAGTGTCGTGGTTAGGGTCAGGGTCCAGGTCAGGATCAGGGCATGAAAGGCAGATGAAGGTGAAACTCTCCTGACGTTTGTATAGCTGCTGAGATGAGGATCAGGCTGTGTCGGAGTGAGGAGGTTGGGTCGGAGTGAGAAGGTTGGGTCGGAGTGAGGAGGTTGGGTTGAGGAGACAGGTTGAGTTTGGTGAGGAGGAGGATAGGCCAGCGGGAGGTGGAGGGTGGGGTGTCAGATGAAGAAGAGGTTGGGTTGGATGAGGAGGGTGGGTTGGAAGAGGAGGAAGGTAGGCCTGGACAATGTGGAGGGTTGGGTTGGATGAGGAAGTGAGTGCGGAGAGCACTGATTCCTCCATCACCTTGGGTCATCTTACCTGCAGGTGACGATCAAGTTCCTGGAAGCTCAGGGTTTTGCATAAACACTAGATCTTAGCTTTAAACAGGCTAATAAAATACAGCAGATAGGTAGGTCGACAAAGTAGAACATTAGATGCTGAACAATATAGAGAGCCTAAAGAACCTTATTATAAATCATGGCCACCCCATCAATCTCTGGATCTGGTCGAAGACACCCAGGAAAATGCAGGGACAAGCTGGGCATCACAAGTTGGTTTCGGTCCTGTAGAACTGCAGTGTTATCTCCTGTTCCATAACTGCTAACCTCAAGGTGCAGAATCAAACAGGATAAGCACCACCTCAAGAACTGAGTCACAAAGACAATGAGAACCTTCAGTTTGGGCTAGACAGGTTCTTCCTCAGAGTGAGGTGAAGATGAAGATGACCATGAGTGTGTACCAGTAAATGACACAGACAGGGACTGCCAAGTATTTAGTCACTAGTGATCTTCCAGGAGACTGGAACAGGACCACAGATTGGATGCACACTTCAGATGAAGTGGAGTGAGGGAGGTTCTATTGCCTGGATGGGGCTTGTATTGAGTGGGTGGGTTGGGGGGCAGGTTCTGTCTATTTGGTTGTGTAAGAGCTGACCAAATGTCACGGATGGAAATATTCACAATGTGTTTCTGAGCTATTCCCAAATACAGCCATCGCCATCCATATCTACTGATTGTGGGAGTTAGCGAGAATGCGGACCATTTCCAACGTCACATCCTGATTGTGCTGCACAGCAACTTGGTGATTCACACCCAGACTCACTCACTCCCCACGAAGGAATGATCCAAAATTCATGGATTTCTTACAAGTGATCACTTTTATATTCTTCTCAATAAAACAGCTGAATTTTGACGCAGTGAGTCCTTGCGATCTGGGGTTTGCTGCCAGGAAAGGGCAGAGGAAGCTGATTCAACAGGACCACCACCCCAAAAAGGGGAGCTGGAGAAATAGTGGAATGGAAAAGAATCACAGGTACATGAGGAAGAGCTGCAGGCAATGGGAACCATTGGAGAGCTTTCTTAATGAGCATGGACAGCAATGTTGAACCAAATGGCCTCCTCTTATCCTGTCAGATTCTACAGCTAATTTACAACCATATTTGATCAGAGAGGTGCCATCCATTTGGTGTATTGGGCACTGTGCCAACAGCAGGCAAGTGTGTAATGGGTGAACATAAATCTCGAGGATGTGCAGCTCACCCTGTCTCAGGCTGGGTTCGGGTAACTCACACAGGATCACTGATGTGCTGTTCTGGATCCCAGTGCTACTGGTGTCAGATAGGGCTCAAATTCATGGCAGGGAAGAGGAACAGAGTGCACCTTCCTCTCTGTGGTCGCCGTTGATGGTTAATGTCAGGTTAATCCCAGTATTTTTCCAAAGGATTCCTGTGGTTATGGGGAAGTGAGGATTCCCTGTGAAAAACACCAATGGTAGTGATTGGCAGCTACAGCAAGCAGGTACGTGACCCCCCGCCCCCCTCAAACAGGCCTATGCCCATGAGCGCTTTCCATCTTCTGGCCCCTCCTCAGGACATTGACAGGGGTCTGGTTCCCAGGATCCCATCACCCTCCACCATATTTTAGCCCAAAGTGGTTAGTAACACTCTGTGTAAGCTAACAGTTCCCCTGCAATGCAGTGACAGCCTGCAAGAAACTACTGACCCATCAGTTTTGGGGTGGGGGGGGGCATCTGCTGAGGCACTGACGAGTGGTTAAGGAAAGATGAATGACCCTAATGGCTTTGCACTCTGCCAATCTTTAGTTTGCTCTGCTGGACGACATCATCTTCAGCTTTTCAGTCTGGACTGGATTCCATTTGGCTTTCAGTGCTGGCTCCCACAATGGAACAGCCATCTGTTCCCACCCTGGTCAGAGCCAGCACCACCTCCCCCGCCACAACACTCCCCTCTCCCCACCCACCCGCTCCTGAACCCCAATTCCTCAGGTCAGGTATCTGTAGCTGTCAACCACTCACACACAGCGCACCCAAGGTCCATGAGCAGGGGTCCATGAGCCTCACCACTAGAGGTAGAAGATGGATGCCCGGGTTTGCTGGGGGCACAGCTGGGGTGCTGGGGTGGGGGGAGGTGGTGGGGATGACTGTGTGGGCACGAGCCAGAGGTCACTCTGTGAGTTGCACACGTCACAGATACAAGAACAAAGCTGCTGAAACAGGGGGAACGGGTCCTGTCCTTCAACAGCATCCCCTTCCATTTGCGAAAACACCCAAAATGGATTTTTTTTTTTGGAGAAAAAAGTAATGAACAAAGTGTATCTCCTGTGTTGCTAGGTTACCTGTAGCAGTTGTTGTGAAAACGATTGTAGCTGCCTAGTGCTGTAAGTGCTCCTAATCCAATCGCATATGAGAAAAAGATCTGGGTTCCTGCATCAATCCAAACCTTCAAAAGAAATCAAGTAAAATAAAACATTCTATAAACCAACAGCAGAATGTGTGGAAGCAACATGGGGCGGCCAATCCATGGGTTTGAAGGGTTCAGATTAAAGAAACCTAAAAAAATCCAACATCATCAACAGCGAATTATATTTCCGACAAACTGCATTACATTACAGGAGGGAGAGGCAATGCTCCTATTCATTTCACAGCAGCTTTCCAATAACTTCACCAATGGGGAACTGGCCAATAGTAAAATATACAAGAGGAAAGTTTTCAGCCCAGTGCAATATGATTAGGGAAACACTGCAGGTTTCAGAAGGAGGACAAGTGGAAGAAACAGAAAAAATAAACACACAATCGTGAGGGGAGGCGAAAAGCATAACTGTTACCTGAGCTTCACCAAGCTTGGACCAATCAGGTTTCAGATAATAAATGATGCCATCCAAAGCTCCCGGAAGTGAGACGCCATGAGCAAGGAGGATGATCAGAACGAGGTAGGGGAACAAGGCCGTAAAATAGACAACCTGCAGACAGAGAGAGACAGAGACAGGTCAATGGGACAACACCATCTCTCTCAAGGCTCATCAGAAAAACAACAATGTTTACAAACCCAATACACCATTCTCATGGCTCACAGGCCCATCTCTCCCTCTCGACGTCCCTCCTTTACAAATATTTCTCGGGCTCTTCCTGAACAAATGGTTTTCTTGTCAGAAACATCTGACTGGATCACGCAAATTTCTGAGTGGAAGGATTGGATGAGCCAGCACCAATCAACAGAATGAAACAGTGGAACTCCCTCCCCCATGGCATTGTAGGTCTACATACAGCAGGAGGGCTGCAGCGGTTCAAGACACCAGCTCACCCCCACCTTCTCAAGCCCTGCTATATGATGGATAGAAAAGGTTCAAAAAAGACTTACAAGGATGTTACTGGGAATGGAGGGTCTGAGCTGTAGGGTGAGGCTAGATAGGCTGGGGCTGTTTTCCCTGGAGCATCCGAAGCTGAAAGGTGACCTTTTGGAGATTTATAAAATCATAAGGGGCATGGATAGGAGGAATAGTCAAGGTCTTTTCCCCAGGGGTGGGAAGTTCAAAATGAGAGAGTATAGTTGTAAAGTGAGGGGCAAAGGTTTAAAAGGGAGCTGAGGGGTAACTTTTTCACACAGAGGGTGGTGTGTGTATGGAACGAGCTGCCAGAGGAAGTGGTGGAGGCTGGTACAATTACAACATTTAAAAGGCATTTGGAAGGTGCAGGGATAGGAAAGGTTTAGAGGGATATGGGCCAAACACAGACAAATGGGACTAATTTAGTTTGGGAAACCTGGTCAACTTGTTTCCATACTGTATAACTCTGTGACTCCATAACTAGAGACAGGTAATAAATGCTGTCGAGCCAGCAATGCCCACATCCTATGAATGATTTTGTTAAGAAGTCATAATAGCATATTTTGAACCATTGACAGTAGACAGCAGGAACAATTTCACTGAAAGAAAATATTGATCTCAATTCATTCATTCTCCAGCTGTTGCAGATCTGGAACAGTACAGGAACAGACTGGGTGGGATATTAGAGGGAGCAGGGAGCGAGGGGGAGAGTGGGGTTAGACTGGGTGGGGTATTAAAGGGAGCGGAGAGTGAGGGGGAGAGTGGGATGAGACTGGTTGGGGTATTAAAAGGTGCGGGAGTGAGGGGGAGAGTGGGCTTAGACTGGGTGGGATATTAAAGGGAGCAGGGAGTGAGGGAGAGGATGGGATTAGACTGAGGGGGGATATTAAAGCGAGTGGAGAGTGAGGGGGAGGGTGGGATTAGACTGGGTGGGATATTAAGGGTGTGGGAGTGAGGGGCAGAGTGGGATTAGACTGGGTGGGGATATTAGAGGGAGCGGGGAGTGATGGGGAGAGTGAGATTAGATTGGGTGGGACATTAAAGGGTGTGGGAGGAAGGGGGAGAGTTGGGTATTAAAGGAAGGGGAGAGTGAGAGGGAGAGTGGGATTAGACTGGGTGGGATATTAAAGGGTATGGGAGTGAGGGGGAGAGTGGGATTAGACTGGGTGGGATATTAAAGGGTGTGGGAGTGAGGGGGAGAGTGGGATTAGACTGGGTGGGATATTAAAGGGTGTGTGAGTGGGGTGAGAGTGGGATTAAACTGGGTGGGATATTAAAGGGAGCGGGGAGCGAGGGGGAGAGTGGGATTAGACTGGGTGGGACATTAAAGTAAGCAGGGAGCGAAGGGAGAGTGGGTTTAGACTGGGTGGAATATTAAAACGAGTGCGGAGCGACGGGGAGAGTGGGATTAGACTGGGTTGGACATTAAAGGAAGCGGGGAGTGAGGGGGAGAGTGGGATTAGACTGGGTATGATTTTAAAGGGAGCGGGGAGTGAGGGGGAGGGTGGGATTAGACTGGGTTGGATATTAAAAAGTGCGGGGAGTGAGTGGGAGAGTGGCATTAGACTGGGTGGGATATAAAAGGATGCAGTGAGAGAGGGGAGACAGTGGGATTAGACTGGGTGCGATATTACAGGCAGCGGGGAGTGATGGGGAGATTCGGATTAGACTGGGTGGGCTATTAAAGGGCGCGGGGAGTGAGGGGGAGGGTGGGATTAGACTGGGTTGGATATTAAAAGGTGCGGGGAGTGAGGGGTAGAGTGGGATAAGACTGGGTCGGATATTAAAGGGAGCGGGGAGCGAGCGGGAGAGTGGGATTAGACTGGGTTGAAATTAAAAGGTGCGGGGAGGGAGGGGGAGAATGGGGTTAGACTGGTTGGGGATATTAGAGGGAGCGGGGAGTGACAGGGAGAGTGGTATTAGACTGGGTGGGATATTAAAGGGTGTGGGATTGAGGGGGAGAGTGGGATGAGACTGGGTGGTATATTAAAGAGTGTGGGAGTGAGGGGGAGAGTTGGATTAGACTGGGTGGGATATTAAAGGGTGTGGGAGTGATGGGGAGAGTGGGATTAGACTGGGTGGTATATTAAATGAAGTGGGGAGCAAGGGGGAGAATGGGATTAAACTGGGTGGTATATTAAAGGGAGCGGGAGGTGAGGGGGAGAGTTGGATTAGACTGGGTTGGACATTAAAGGAAGCGGGGAGTGAGGGGGAGAGTGGGATTAGACTGGGTTGGACATTAAAGGAAGCGGGGAG
>NC_063347.1:1169648-1170163 GCF_021869965.1 Rhincodon typus
TAAAGGGAGCAGGGAGGGCGGGGGAGAGTGGGATTAGACTGGGTGGGATATTAGAGGGAGCGGGGGGTGAGGGGGACAGTGTAATTAGACTGAGTGGGACATTAAATTGTGTGGGAGTGAGGCGGAGAGTGGGATTAGACTGGGTGGGATATTAAAGGGTGCGGGGAGTGAGGGGGGAGTGTGGGATTAGACTGGGTGGGATATTAAAGGGTGTGGGAGTGAGGGGGAGAGTGGGATTAGACTGGGTGGGATATTAAAAGGTGCGGGGAGGGTGGGAGAGAGTAGGATTTGACTGGGTGGGGATATTAGAGATAGCGGGGAGCGAGGGGAAGATTGGGATTTGACTGGGTGGGATATTAAAGGGTGTGGGAGTGAGGAGCAGAGTGGGATTAGACTGGGTGGGATATTAAAGGGAGCGGGGAGAGAGGGTGAAAGTGGGATTCGACTGGGTGGGATATTAAAGGGTGTGGGAGTGAGGGGGAAAGTGGGATTAGACTGGGTAGGATATTAAAGGG
>NC_063347.1:1170263-1173381 GCF_021869965.1 Rhincodon typus
TGGGATTAGACTGGGTGGGATATTAAAGGGAGCGGGGAGTGACGGGGAGGGTGGGATTAGACTGGGTGGGACATTAAAGGGAGCGGGGAGTGATAGGGAGAGTGGGATTAGACTGGGTGGGATATTAAAGGGAGCAGGGAGGGCGGGGGAGAGTGGGATTAGACTGGGTGGGATATTAGAGGGAGCGGGGAGTGAGGGGGACAGTGTAATTAGACTGAGTGGGACATTAAATTGTGTGGGAGTGAGGCGGAGAGTGGGATTAGACTGTGTGGGATATTAAAGGATGCGGGGAGTGAGGGGGGAGTGTGGGATTAGACTGGGTGGGATATTAAAGGGAGCGGGGAGTGAGGGGGAGAGTGGGATTAGGCTGGGTGGGATATTAAAGGGAGTGGGGAGTGACGGGGAGGGTGGGATTAGACTGGGTGGAGTATTAAAGGGAGTGGAGAGTGAGGGGGAACAGACTGATGGGTATATTAAAGGGGGATGGGGTAATTTATTAGTTTGGATAGAAAATTGGCTCACTAAGAGAAAGCCGACAGTGAAGGTAATTGGGTCTTTTTATGGTCAGCAAGATGTGACTTGTTGTGAGTGTCAGAACCCTTGTTAATTTTTCATTCCTTTTAGTTTCATTCTTTTGTCAGTTTTGGTTTGGAGCTGTGAATAAGAATTAGAGGTGCCTGGGTTTCCCTAGACAGGAGGCACAGAGGTGAGCACCCCAAGGGCTTTGATGCATCATCTCCCCCTCCGATGGTATTTTAATTCAGGCCTTTGTAGTTTGCCCTTCTTCCAGTTACTTTACAGCCACCATGCTGCTGAGACTTTCATTAATTGGCTGAATGGGTTTTTTTTGTATCAAAAACTGAGCTGGGTCCTTCCCCACTGGATACAGAATAATGCGAAAAATGAGCTGAGCTTTTCACCCAGTGGGGTGTTGGCTTCAGAACAGCAAGAGGATTCAGAAGAACATAGTACATAGAACAGTACAGCACAATTCAGGCCCTTCGGCCCACAATGTTTTGCCGACCTAAGATCAACCTACCCTGCATACCCTACATTTTACTATCCTCCATGTGCCTATCCAAGAGTCGCTTAAATGTCTCTAAAGTATCTGACTCCACTACCACTGCTGGCAGCACATTCCACACACCCACCACTCACTGTGTGAAGAACCTACCTCTGACATCTCCCCTATACCTTCCTCTAATCACTTTAAGATTATGCCCCCTCGTAATAGCCCTTTCTGGGATAATAGTCATGCCTCAGGTGAGGGGAGAGGCTGTGACCTTTGTGGTAACCTCAGTCTGTGCAGGAGTTGAACCCCTACTGTTGGCATTGCTCTGCATCATGAACCATCTGTGCAGCTACTTGAGCTAACCAGCCCCTGGGATCAAGGATTGACCATTGCTTTGACCCTTTAAAAGCATCAAACATATTAATTCCCAATGACAGAAAATAGCGACTCAGCACATTACAGAAATGCTCAGCAATCAATATCCTGCAGTGGTTGACAGAAAGAGCCCACAGAATATACAGCACTGAGAAACTATGCCATCTTCAAACAGACAGAATGAGGGGATACATGTACAGGCATGCCCTCAGCCAACTCTATGGGAAGACAGATCATCATCTTTCAAAGCAAATTTCAAAAGAGGTTCATTAGCTGAAAGATGACTCATCACCAAGGTTTATCATTGAACAAAGGCATGTTTCAAGGCTGTGACTGTAGTAAAGTGAGGGGGTGAAATGGACCTACTGAAGCTACAAAAACACTGTGGAATACAGCAATATTTGGCACAATACAACACCAGGTAATGTCTGCAAAAGGCATTAGCTTTCTGTGATGAGCTAGACAGAGTCAGTAAAATAAAACAAAGAACTGCCAGTTGCTGGAGATCAGAAAGAACAACAGAAATTTCTGGAGAAACTCAGCAGGTCTGGCCGTATCTATGGTGAGAAACAGAGTTAACGTTTTGAGTCCAATGACTCTTCTTCAGAAGTTCGGAAACGTTAGCTCTGTTTCTCTCTCCACGATGTTGCCTGACCCGCCGAGGTCCTCCAGCAATTTGTGCTTTTGGTCAGAGACATTAACCCCTCCCCAAGAGGCACTAGAGGCAAAGGGAATTTGCAAGGCAGAGATGAGTAAAGAGTAAAGATAATTGGGGAGGGGGGGGGAGCATGCAGTGAAAGGAATTCATGGTGAAAAAACATCAGCTATAACTTAACTTAATTGAATAACAGAACAGGCCCAAGGGCTGAATGGCCTCTTTGTGTTCCATAATTCAAATGGTCTGAACATTGAGAATAGTGGACGAAATGATTGGCAGTGGGGGAAGACATTTCTGACCTTTGATCATACGAGGGTGGGACTGGGGGCTCCAATCTCAAGAAGTTGATGGGGCACACTCCTGTTTTGTTTGGGCCATAAGCAGTGCTATAAAGAAAAACTGAAAGAAGTGCGGATGCTGTAAATCGGGAACAAAAACAAAGTTGCTGGAAAAGTTCAGCAGGTCTGGCAGCATCTGTGAAGAAAAAAGTCAGAGTTAACGTTTCAGATCTGGTGACCCTTCCTCAGAAACGCTCATAAAGATGCAGGTGGTTCTCCATTAACGTAATAGTTGCATTCTGTGTGACCTCGCGCTATGGAAAATTGCATTATAGGGAAATCGTTATACCTGTACTGCAGAAAGTTCACATCATCCAAACAGCATCCTCTATTCATTAATCACATTACAACCAATTTGCATTAACAAAACACGCCTTATAGCAGAACTACCTGTCTTCATCCCTCTCTCTCTCTTTCTCTGTCCTGAAGTTGTCTTCCCCTTCCCTTAGCTGCTAGGTTTCCTGAGAACTGGCTGACTACAGTCAAACATGGACAGGAAAAGCAATCTGAGCTTCCAAGTCTCATTGTAATATTTAAAATAAGAGTCTCAGTCACGGAACGAGATTAGCCAGAACCTGTCCTACCTCCAATTAATCCAGAAGCGAGTGGTTTGGAGATGGGGAGCTCCCTAGTCTTGAAATCCCCTACCTTAGGGAAAAGACCCTTCCATTCACCCCATTAGGGAGGAAATTCCAGGATTTTGACCCAGTGACGGTGAAGGAACGGTGATATATT
>NC_063347.1:1173391-1177057 GCF_021869965.1 Rhincodon typus
AATTCCAGGATTTTGACCCAGTGACGGTGAAGGAACGGTGATATATTTCCAAGTCAGGATGGTGAGGGACTTGGAGGGGAACTTGCAGGGGGTGGTGTTCCTATGTATCTGCTGCCCTTGTCCTTCTAGATGGAAGTGGTCGTGGGTTTGGAAGGTGTGGAGCTGGAGGAACACTGATGCTGCCTGGCCTGCTGTGTTCCTCCAGCTCCACACTGTGCTGTCTCTGACTCCAACATCTGCGGTTCATGCTATCTCCAGGGGTTTGGAAGGTGCTGTCTGAGAAGCCTTGGTAAGTTTCTGCAGTGCATCTTGCAGACAGTACACAGTGCTGCTACTGAGCGTCGGTGGTGAAGGGAGTGGATGTTTATGGATGTGATGCCAATCAAGTGGGGGCTTCTTCATTGCCAGTCATGTGGACCACAAGTTGGTTTGTGCCTTTGCTGTTGCCAAAGAGCCACCGCAGCACCAGGGACCCGGGTTCCATTCCACCCTCGGGCGACTGTCTGTATGGAGTTTGCACATTCTCCCCGTGTCTGTGTGGGCATCCTCTGGGTGCTCTGGTTTCCTCCCACAATCCAAAGATGTGCAGGCTAGGTGGATTGGCCATGGGAAATTGCCTGTAGTGTACAGGGATATGTAGATTAGGTGGGTTGTAGGGGGATGAGTCTGGGTGGGATGTTCTGAGGGTTGGTGTGGACTGGCTGGGCGAAAGGGCCTGTTTCCATACTGTAGGGATTCTATGATTCTGTGATCTCTGCAAACCCTCGTCTTGTGTTTGTTGGATCTTGGATGAAAGGGTTTATAGTTTTAATTTTGGAACACAGTTTACACGTTAACCAAAGTTTTACACTTGCTTTAAGGATATACTTTGCCACAATGAACTTAGCATTTTGAGTTCATTATAGAAAAACTAAAGCCTACGGCATTGGTGGGGGTGCTGGGGGGTGGTGTTAGTGAAATGGCTAGAGAGCTGCCTGATGGACAGCAAACAAAGACTGGGAATAAAAACGGGTCATTTTCTGAGGGGCAGGCAGTGAGTCATGGGATACAGCAGGGCTCAGTGCTAGGACCCCAGCTGTTCACACTGTATATTTATGATTTAAATGACAGATGATACAAAGCTGGATGTGAGGAGGAAGCAGAGATGCTTCAGTGGGATTTGGACAGGCCTAGTCAGTGAGCTAATGTATGGCAGATGCAGTTTAATGTGAATCAATGTGAGGTTCTCCACTTTGGGAGCAAAAACAGGAAGGCACATTATTATCTGACTGGCTGTAAATTGAGAGACAGAAATGGTCAATCAAATAACAAGGTGCAGGGCTGGATGAACACAGCAGGCCAAGCAGCATCATAGGAGCAGGAAGGCTGATGTTTTGGGCCTAGAACCTTCATCAGAAATGGCCAATGAGACCTGGGTGTCCATGTACACCAGATGCTGAAGATCAGCACTGCAGGTTCAGCAGGCAGTGAGGAAGGTAAACAGTGTTGGCCTTCATAGCAAGAGGTTTCGGATACAGGAGCAGAGATGTCTCACTGCGGTTATACAGGGCCTCGGGGAGACCACACCTAGAGTATTGTGTACAGTTTTGCTATTCTTATCTGAGGAAGGATGTTCTGGTGATGGAGGGAATTCAACAAAAGGTTTACCAGACTGATTCTGGAGTGACATATGAGGAGAGACTGGATCGGTTAGGATTATATTCACTGAAGTTTAGAAGAATGAGGAGATGATCTCACAGAATTCTAGACAGGATAAAGCAGGAAGGGTGTTTCCAATGACCAGGGAGCCCAGAGCCAGTATCACAGTCTAAGGATACGGGGTGGGCCCTTTAGGACCAAGATAAGGAGAAATTTCTTCACCCAGAGAGTGGGGAGCCTGTAGAATTCATTACCACAGAAAGTGGTTGAAGTCAAAACATTCAATTTTTTCAAGAAGGAGTTAGACATAGTTCCTAGGCTAAAGGAGTCAAAAAGTGTGAGAGAGAAAGTGGGAACAAGATACTGAGTTGGATGATCAACCACGATCATACTGAATAGTGGAGCAAGCTCAAAGGCCTGAATGGCTTACTTTTGCTCCTAGTTTATATGTTTCTGTTTCTAAACCCAGTGATAGAACAGTACAGCACAGGAACAGGCCCTTCAGCCTACCACGTCTGATACCATTCTAAACTAATACCATCTGCCTGCACACGGTCTGTATCCCTCTATTTCCTGCCTGTTCATGTGTCTGTCTGAATGTTGTTATCGTTTTTGCTTCTACCACCTCCCCTGGCAGCATGGTCCAGGCTTTTGTCACCCTCGGTGTAAAAAACCAGCCTCTCACACCTCCATTAAACTGTCCCCCCTCACCTTAAACCTATGCCCTTAGTAAATGACATTTCCACCCTGAGAGAAAGACTCTGACTGTCCACCCTATCCATGCCTCTCATAATTTTACATACTTTTTAATCAGGTCACCCCTCAGCCTCTGATGCTGTAGTGATAACAATCCATGTTTGTCCAACCTCTCCTCATAGCTAATACACGCCAATCCAGGCATCATCCTGGTAAACCTCTTTTACACCCTCTCCAAAGCCTCCACACCCTTCCTATAGCGTGGGGACCAGACCTCCAAATGTGGCCTAATCCCAAAGTTCTATACTCAAGGCCATGAATGATGAAGGCAAGCATGCTGTATGCCTTCTTTACCACCATACCCACTTGGGTTGCCACTTACAAGGAGCTACAGACTTGCACCCCAAGATCCCTCTGTATGTCAATGCCCCTAAGAGTCCTGCTGTTTACTGTATACTCTCCCCTTGGCATTTGACCCCCCACAATGCATCATGTCACACTTATAGGGTTATAGAGTCATAGAGCTGTGCAGCACGGAAACAGACCCTTCGGTCCAACTTATCCATGCCAACCAGATATCCTAAATTAATCTAGTCCCATTTGCCAACATTTGGCCCATATCCCTCTAAACCCTTCCTATCCATATAGCCCTCTAGATGATTTTTAAATGTTGTAATTGTACCAACCTCCATCACTTCCTCTGGAAGTTCATTCCATAGATGCTGTCTGCTATATACAAGCCAATTTTGTATCCAACTTATCAACTCACTGTGGGTCCCACATGACTTAATCTTCTGGGCCAGCCTACCGTGAGAGACCTTATGCATGGCCTTGCTAACGTCCACGTAGACAACATCCACTACCTTACCCTTATCAATTATCTTTGTTCACTTCCTCAAAAAACTCAATCAAGGTTGTGAGGCAAGACCTTCCTTACACTAAGCCACGCTGTCTGTCCCTAATAAGTTCATATTTCTCCAAATGCGAGTAAATCCTCTCCCTAAGAATCTTCTGCAATAATTTCCCTACCATTGATGTAAGGCCACTGGCCTATAAATTCCTGGATTATCCCTGTTGTCCTTCTTAAACAAAGGAACAAGATTGGCTATTCCTCTTAAACTTAAACAAGGTTTTAGAGAGAAGCAGGTGCCCATTTTGCTGAATGGACCCAGCTCTTTACAATGAAGGTGCAACTGGAGGAGTATTGGGAATCAAGTATCAACTCACTCCTCCTGTCAGACATGATGGGGGAGGATGGGGGAGGATGGGGGAGGATGGAGGAGGATTGGGAGAGGATGGGAGAAGATGGGGGAGGATGTGGGAGGATGGGGG
>NC_063347.1:1177157-1204177 GCF_021869965.1 Rhincodon typus
GAGGATGGGAGAAGATGGGGGAGGATGTGGGAGGATGGGGGAGGATGGGGGAGGATGTGGGAGGATGGGGGACGATGGGGGAGGATTGGGGTGGATGGGGGTGGATGGGGGTGGATGGGGGAGGATGGAGGAGGATGGAAGAGGATTGGAGGAGGATGGGGGAAGATGGGGGAGGATAGGGGAGGATGGGGAGCTTGCGATCATGGTGATGTGAATGAGTGGAATCATGCAGAAAGGAAGCTGGATAAACACATGGCAGATGTATCAATAAAACATAAACTTGCAATCATTTTACCAGACTATTGTCCCACTCTGTCATTAGAGAGAGGGATGACCAGTGGTGGACATACCTCAGGCGAGGGGAGTGGTTGGGAAGGAGAGTCTTTCATGGTGACCTCAGCCAGTGTGGTAATTGAAATTTACCAACATGGATTTATGAAGAAAGATGAGAGGGGGCTAGTGTGGAGCATAAGCAATAACAGGGACTAAATAGGCTGAATGGCCTGTTTCTGTGCGTAAATGTTCTGTGATTTGATGTAAACTTCCAGCCCAGGCTTTACCCAGGAGAGCTGGTCACTGCCAATGAGAGTGTGAGTTCTGTGATCAGTAACAGTATTGTACCAGGGATTGAGAATGCTCCTGACCTTCTTACAGCAACACTCAGCAAGATGTGAGTGTGTGGGTGGATCAGCGTGATTACAGACAGAGCTGGATTGATAGGATGAGATGAGAATATGAGTCAGAGGCAGAGTAAAATATTCTAAAACAGAGATGCCATGTGGTGAGGCTACAGGACACACAACGTCCACTTTTAAGTAACAACCAACACAGAAAATAATCCTGGCAACCTCTCGCTCACCTGCTGAGTGTTAAATATCACTGGTGCTCACAGAAAGGAACATGATACTAACACTGCAAAACAGAGCAGAATATTGTAACTGATCCATCATAAAGCAGTCCACACCGACCTCTCCAAACTCTCTCCTGCTTAACAATTGCTGTGTTTGATAGGGCAGCTGTTCAGTTTATTCTTAAAGTCAGCAGATGGCAGATGTGTTGCAGTCAGTTAGATTCTCTCTCGCCATTACCTCACAAAATCAAGGCTTTAAGTCCTCAGCTACTCAGTACTGAGGGAGGGTCGCATTGTCAGAGGGTCAGTACTGAGGGAGCGCCGCACTGTCGGAGGGTCAGTGCTGAGGGAGGGTCGCATTGTCAGAGGGTCAGTACTGAGGGAGTGCCGCACTGTCGGAGGGTCAGTGCTGAGGGAGTGCCGCACTGTCAGACGGTCAGTACTGAGGGAGTGCCGCACTGTCGGAGGGTCAGTGCTGAGGGAGTGCCGCACTGTCGGAGGGTCAGTACTGAGGGAGCACCGCACTGTCGGAGGGTCGGTGCTGAGGGAGTGTTTGGGAAGGCTAAATGTCTTCCCCCGTTTTCTGTGGAAAACAGGCAGGAATCCAGACGTATTGACTCTTCTGTTAATTACCCCAGGTCACAGGACAGGGATGATGTGCAAGAATCCTGGACGATGACAGAGCTCCGTCATTTAACGGGTGATTAATCTGAGGCTCTCTTAGATAAAAGACTTGAAGTGATTGAGAGTTTTCCCCAGCATCCTGAGTTAATGCTTTCTCCCAACAATTATTAACTACACAGATTATCCATTTATATATCTTACCACTATGTGACTTATATATATTTTCATAGCATTTATTTTGGATTTTTCAATTGTGGATCTAGTGGTATATAAGTCTTCTGAGTTTGAAGGTGGTTAATGATTTGTATTTAAGTATTTCTGTTGCCATGGTGATGTATTTTTAAAAGCAGGTTTAGAGAGAGACTTCATGAAGAATAATAGGAATTTTATTACATTGGGGGAGCTTTTACAAGTGAACAAAGTAAACGGAATAGTGCATTCAGCTTTCAGATTGATTCTGAAATTTCAGGGCAGACACTAATAATTTGGAAAAGGGATGTTTTGTTTCAGTTTGGGGCTGTTGCAGAATTCTTGACTGAAGTTAGGTAAGTGAAACAGGGCTCCAGGGAAAGTTTTATGATCGTTCAGAAAGCAGTTATCTCAGTGTAAGAGTTTTGTTTAACAGTTTCAGATCGGATTAGTTTAGTTAAAACCCTGAAGGGTTACGTGAAGCTGAGAAAGCCTAAGCTTAGGTGTATATGATGAATGAAGGAAGAGGTTAACAGATTCCTACAACTGGCAATTAAAGCCAGAATGAAGTGAACCTTTCTGTGAGATAAAGATTGGGATTCTCTTTGGATTTGAGTATTGTAAGGATGCTGCTGGGATTATTTGGATTATATTGTGTGATTTGAAATCTTTGTGTTATACATAAATGGTTTGGTTTATTCTATTTTATTTTCATTTCTTTTGCATAATAACCTGCAGTTTTATTGCTATAACCAAAATTGCAACGTTGCACATTTGTGTTTCAGTGAAAGACCACCTCATTAAAACCAAACAAAATGATCTATCAAGCCAGGTTCCAGTCTACGATCTGATTTGCTCAGTAATATCCGCTGGAATCATAATTGCTTGTAGCATATTTTAGTGTATAAATTAGCCACCACATTTCCTATGTTGCTGGGACTGAGGGCTTGCTGTTCGTGGCTAAGAGAATCTAATCTAAGCTTGTTCACAGTTTGAAATTAGCATTTAACTAACATCGGCAACTTAAATTCTAGATTTTCAGTCTTAAAGTGAGCCTCAGAACTGGGCAGTTGGGAGGATTTTAAACTAAATAACAGGATTCAGCAATGATAAAGCCATTAAACGTCAAGGAGTGATGGTTAGATTGTCTCTTGTTGGAGATGGTCATAGCCTGGTATTTGTGTGGCGCAAATGTTACTTGTTACTTGTCATCCCAAGCCTGGATATTGCCCAGATCTTGTTGCATTTGAACATGGACTGTTTTCGTACTTGGGGAGTTGCGAACGGTGCTGAATATTGTGCAATCTGAAATGCTGAAGATGGGGTTGGGCCTAGGACACTCCCTGAGGAACTCCTGCAGAGGTGTCCTGGAGCTGAGATGATTGACCTCCCACAACCATGACCATCTTCCTGTGTGTCAGGTATGACTCTAGCCAGCGGGGAGTTTGCCCCTGATACCATTGAGCTCCATGATGCCACACTTGGTCGAATGCAGCCTTGATATCAAGGGCTGTCACTCTCACTCACCTCTGGAATTCAGCTCTTTTGTCCATGTTTGAACCAAGGCTGTAATGAGGTCAGGAGCTGAGTGGCCCTGGCAGAACCCAAACTGGGCGTCACTGAGCAGGTTATTGCTGAGCAGGTGCTGCTTGATAGCGCTGTTACTGACACCTTCCATCACTTTATTTAAATTCATTCACAGGATGAGGGCATCACTGGCTGAGCCAGCATTTATTGCCCATCCCTAATTGCCCAGAGGGCAGTTAAAAGCCAACCACATTGCTGTGGGTCTGGAGTCACATGTAGGCCAGACCAGGTAAGGATGGCAGTTTCCTTCCCTAAAGGGCATTAGTGAACCAGATGGGTTTTTCCAACAATTGACAATAGATTCACGGTCATCCTTAAACTCTTAATTCCAGATTTTTATCGAATTCAAATTCCACTGTCTGCCATGGCAGCGTTCAAACCTAGGTCCCCAGAACAGTATCTGGGTTCCTGAATTAATAGTCTAGTGATAAAAAAAAACCTCCCCTAAGCCATCACCTCCCCATCATCAAGAGCAGACTGATGGGGCGGTAATTGGCCGGGTTGGATTTGTCCTGCTTTTTACATACAAGATATATCTGGGTAATTTTCCATATTGTCAGGTAGATCCTTTATTCATTAACGGGATGAGGGCGTTGCTGACCAGGCAGCATTTATTGCCCATCCCTAATTGCCCAGTGGGCTGTTAAGAGTCAACCACATTGCTGTGGGTGTGGAGTCACATGTAGGCCAGGTAAGGATGCCAGTTTCCTTCCCTAAAGGACATTAGTAAACCAATTTCCAACAATCAATTCATGGTTATTATTAGACTCTTAATTCCAGATATTTGTTGAATTCAAATTCCACCATCTGCCACGATGGGTTTTGAAGCTGGGTCCCCAGAACATTACCTGGGTCTCTGGATTAACAGTCCAGCGATAATACCACTAGCCCATCACCTCCCCCCAGATGCCAGTGTTGTGACTGTACTGGGACAGCTTGGCTAGGGAGCTGTAAGATTTCGAACATCTGTCTTCAGTGCTATTGCTAAAGTGTTGTTAGGGTCCATAACCTTTGCAGTAGCCAGCACCTTCAGCCATTCAAATGCAGAATGATTGCAGATTTCCAAGGAATGAAGGTTTCAGTATTCTGGTTCATGGGTTATTGAAGAATTAGCACATGGGTACAGCATATCATTAAGGAGGCCAATGAGATGTTGTCTTTTATTATGAGAGGAATTGACTATAAAAGTAAGGAAGTTGTGCTTCAGCTGTACAAGGCCATGGGAGAGACCAGATCTCAAATATTGTGTACAGTTTTCCTTTCCTTATTTAAAGAATGAGAGGGTCAGAGGAGCTTTCACACTTAAATACCTGGCTGATTATTCTATGAGTGAGGGGTGGATGGACTGGACTTGTTCCCATTTGAATTTAGAAGAGTGAGGGGTGACAGTTGAAGTGAATAAGTTCCTGAATAGATTCAATAACTTAGACACGGAAAGGATATTTTCTCTTCTAGGCGAGTCTAGAGCTAAGGGACACTTTTAAGATTAATGGTCACCCTTTTGGAACAGAGGTGAGAGCGTTTTTCCCTCCATGGACTGTGCAGTTTTGGAACTCTGCCCCAGAAGGCAGAGGCAGTGGGGTCATGGAATATTTTTAAGGCAGGTGGATAGATTGTAGTCAGGTGGAGGGGGTGTCAATGGTTATCAAGGATAGGTGGGAACGTAGAATTTGAAACACAGGCTTGAAGGGATGAACAGCTTACTCCTGCTCCAATATCATATGCTTGTGCACATTATTGTATTTTGCATCAGTTTTCAATGTCAAAGATACAAAAATCATCCTGAAGCAGCAATAAACCAGGAAGGGAAAGCGTGGGAGGGACTTGGGGAAATTCAGAATCACTAGAGAGGTGGTACTAAAGGAAATCATTGGAGCTGAGCTGGACAAGTGCCTGGGACTTGGACTTCATCCCAGGGTCTTAAAAGAAGTTGCTGGTGAGATAGTTGATGCATGTTAATTTTCTGAATGATTTGGGGAAGGGAAATTACAGGTCAGTTTGCTTAATATCTGCCAAAGGAAAAATGTTAGACGCTATTATTAAAGATTTAACTAGCTGAGTGGGTGCCATGGTCAGTATGGACCAGTTTGGGCCGAAGGGCCTGTTTCCATGCTGTATTACTCTATAACTCTGTTATAATGGGGCACTTTGACAAATTCAAGGCAATCAAAGTCAACATGGTTTTATCCATGTGTAACCAATTATTGGGGGCATAGTATTTGAAATAGCGCATTCTTGGGGACGGTCATTTCTGCTGACTGCCTACCCTTCTCCTACCCCAGTGTCTTTGGAGAGAAAGCATGTGGTGTCCTCTAATATTCTCAATGCCTTTAGAGAGAGAGGTGGGCACTGCAGTGGGGTGGAGTACTTTATCTCCTGCTCTAACTCCATTTTGTTTTAATCCTCTCCCCCTCTCTCACTTTTGATGGCTTGCATTACCCATCACAGGCTTTGCATGGAAATATTCAATTCGCCACATGAGTGACTTACTGGTGGAGGTTAGTAGTTAAAAACCAAAAAGTCAAGGTGATTTTGTGATGGGGGAGATAACATGTTCAGTGGTGTGTAAGGGCACTTCTGGCCACCAAAATAAAGGAAAAGAAATAATGTGCTCTGGGGATAAAAGGATGCCAGGGGATGTATTGTACTTAAATTTCCACAAGGCATTTGATAAAGTATCACATGAAAGGTTGTTGCAGTAATTGAAAGACTATAATGCAGAGAGTAGCACATTAGCACAGATAGAAGATAGGCTGGTTAATAGGAAGCAGAGAGTAGGAAATAAATGAGTTTTTCAGGCTGGCAGGGTGTCGTGAGTAGTGTAGCACAGGGCTCAGTGATGAAATCTCAATTCTTCACAATTTATAGAATTGATTTGGATGAAGAGACCAAAAGGCATGGAGCTGAATTTGCTGAAGACAAAGGAAGGTCAGAAAGTGAGTCATGAAGAGGACATAAGGTGATTACAAAAGATATCGATAGGGTTAAATAAGTGAGCAAAAATCTGGCAAATTGAGTATAACGTGAGAAATGAAAAATGGGTAATTTTGTCAGGAAGAATAGTAGGACATTATCATTACTGAGATCAGCTTTTAAGTGAGACCAGACTTTTAAAACTGGAATCAAATTCACAACATTATCTCTCTGTGTTAATTGATCAGATAATAGGCCATTCCTTCACATGCTATTCAGCTGTTTGACACTTTACTCACACCAGCTGACATTTTTGGTTACCTGCAAAGACTTGTTATTCAGCCTGTTGAAACTCCATTCAAATCATTTGTACTATTTTTTTGACACTCTTAATTACCTAGATATTCTTGCAGTGATCTCGCTGCCTATAAATTCTGTGCCTGTGCAATTCCCTCCACTTCACCTGACAAAGGAGCAGTGCTCTGAAAGTTTTGGACTGTAACCTGGTGTCATGTGGTTCTTGAGCTAATTGGCACAGGGTCAACAAGATTAAAGAGGTAAATGTGTTGTTCAAAGATTAGCATGAGAGAAATGGTTTTGAATTCATGGAATGTTGGCACTAGTACTGGGGAAGGAGGGAACTGTTGTGATGGGACAGGCTCCACTTGAATCTCGGTGGGACTGGAGTCCTGTGAATTACATAACTAGGGCTATGGGTAGGGCTTTAAACTGAAAGTGGGGGTGGGTTCAGTTGCATGAAAAATTATGGAAAGCGGTTAAGGGCGGAGTGGGGGGGTTGGTGGTAAGGATGTAGGGCAGAGAGTATGGAAAGGGTCAGGAGTCTAACTGCAGGCAGAGCAGATAAAGGGACAACTATGGGAAGGGGGTCAGTCAATGCAGCAATGAGGGGGTTGTACTTAAATACAAGGTAAACGAGCTTGTAGTGCAGATTGGAATGGCAGGTATAATGTTGTGGGTATCAGTGATTGTAGCTGCAAGGGGATCAGGGCTAGGAACAAAATCTCCAAGGAAACACATCCTATCGAAAGGACAGGCCAATGGGCAGAGAGGTTGGGGTTGCCTTGTTAATAATCAATATAATTAAATTGATAGCAAGAAGTGATATAGGATTGGGACGTGTACATGTGGGTAAAGTTGAGGAATCACAAAAGGAAAGAGACCCTGACGAGAGCCGTGTTCAGTACTCCTAGCAGTTGAGAGGATGTGGGGAAGAAAATAAATCTGGAGATAGAAAAATCATATTACAATAATATGGGGGGACTTCAATTTGCAGGTGGACTGGGGAAAAAAAAAGTATCAAGCTGGTAGTGGATCCCAAGAAAAGAAATTTGTGGAATGTCTAAGGAGATGGTGTTTTCTTTTTTTGGAGCAGTCTGTGGTAGAACCCACTCGGGAACAGGCAATTCTGGATTTAGTGAGGTGTAATGAGGCAGACTGGGTTAGGGAGCTGAAGGTGAAGGAACCCCCTAAGGGACAGTGATAGAATTCCCCATGCAGTTTGGGAGGGAAAAACTGGAATCAGATGGAATGGGATTACATTTGAGTAAAGGTAACTACAAAGAGACACAAGGGAGGAGCTGGCTGGAGTTGATTGCAAAGGGAGCCTGGCAGGGAAGACAGTGGGGGAGCAACGGTAGGAGTTTCTGGGGGTAAATCAGGAGACACAGCAGCAATCCCAAGGAAGAAACAGACTAATGGATGGGTGAGGCGACCATGGCTGACAAGGGAAGTCAGGGACAGCATAAAAACAAAAGACAAAGCAAACAATTGTGGTGAAGATTAGTGGGAAGCCCTCTGGGCAGAATTTTAAAAACCAGCAGGGGATAACTACACAGTAAAAAAGGTGGAGAAGACGAAGTACAAGGGTAAGCTAGCTATGTTATCAGAGAAGTTTTCAATAGTTTGAACAGTATGAGGTGCCTCGTACATCACCCTTAAACCTTGCCCCTCGCACCTTAAACCCATGGTCCCTGGTAACAAGCTTCTGACTGTCCACTCTGTCCATGCCCTTCATAATCTTGTAGACCTCTATCAGGTCGCCCCTCAACCTCCATTGTTCCAGTGAGAACAACCCAAGTTTCTCCAACTTCTCCTCATAGCTAATACCCTCCATACTAGGCAACATCCTGGTAAATCTTTTCTGTACCCTTTCCAAAACCACCGCATCCTTCTGGTAGTGTGGCGACCAGAATTGAACACAATATTCCAAATGCAACCTAACTAAGGTTCAATAAAGTTGCAATATCACCTGCCAATTTTTAAACTCAGTGCCTCGGCTGATGAAGGCGAGCATGCCATATGCCTTGTTTGACTACCTTCTCCACCTGCGTTGCCACTTTCAGTGACCTGTGTACCTGTACACCCAGATCCCTCTGGCTGTCAATACTCTTAAGGGTTCTGTCATTTACTGTATATTTTCCATCTGGATTAGACCTTCTGAAATGCATTACCTCACATTTTTCTGGATTAAACTCCATCTACCATCTCACTGCCCAACTGATCCATATCCAGCTGTATCCTTTGACGGTCCTCCGCTATCCGCAATTCCACCAACCCTTGTGTCATGAGCAAACTTACTAATCAGACCAGTTACATTTTCCTCCACATTATTTATATATATTACAAACAGCAAAGGTCCCAACACTGATCCCTGAGGAATGCCACTAGTCATAGCCCTCCATTCAGAAATGCACCCTTCCACTACTACCCTCTGTCTTCTATGACCCAGCCAGTTTTTTAATCCATCTTGCAAGCTCACCTCTGACCCCATGTGTCTTTACCTTCTGTATTAGCCTGCCATGAGGGACCTTGTCAAAGGCCTTACTGAAGTCCACGTAGACAACATCCACTGCCCTACCCTCAATCATCTTCATCACGTCCTCAAAAAACTCAACCAAGTTAGTGAGACACGACTTACCCTTCACAAAACCATGTTGCCTCTCACTAATATGCCCACTGATTTCCAAGTGGGAGTAAACCCTGTCTTGAAGAATCCTCTCCAATAAAATTGTTTAGCGAGGTTCCGTAGGGATCAGTTTTGGGACCACAACTATTCACGTTATACATTAACAATGGGGACAAAGGAACTGAGGGCATTGTTGTTAAGTTTGCAAATGACACCAAGATAGGTGGCGGGACAGGCAGTGTTAACGAAGTGGGGAGGCTGCAGCTGGATTTAGATAGGTTAGGAGTGAGGGCAAAGAAGTGGCAGATGGAATACAATGAGGGAAAGTGTGAAGTTTATGCACTTTGGTCAGAAGAATAGAAAGATAGAATCCTTACAGTGTGGAAGCAGGTCATTCAGCCCATTGAGTCCACACCAACCCTCTGGAGAACATACCTCCCACACCCACCCCACAACCCTGCATTTCCCATGGCCATTCCACTTAGCCTGCACATCCCTGGACACTATGGGTAATTTAGCATGGCCAATCCACCCTATGATGCACATCTTTGGATTGTGGGGGCATACGGGAGTGCCTAGAGGAACGCCCCCATGTCTGCATGTAACTATTGCCACAGAAGGCTGTAGATGCCAAGCCATTGCGTGTGTTTCAGACAGAGACAGATAAGGTTCCTGATTATTATGGGAATCAAAGATTATGGGGAGAAGGCAGGAGAATGGGACTGAGAAACATATCAGCCATGACGGGCTGAATGGACTAGTTCTGCTCCAATGTGTATGGTCTTATAGTAATGACTTTGGCTCCAGACAGCAGAATTGAGGTGGCGGGAGTTTAACAATGAAGGTTGTACCTTCTGGAACAGGATGATTAAACAAAATAAATTTGCATTAAAACGGAAAACTCAAGGCCACAAAAAGACTCCGATTGCATATGCTAGACACAGATTTGATCCCATTGTCTGGTGGGTTGGTGTATCAAGTCAGAGTGAGAAATGGCCAAAGCAAGGGGTTAGATGAGGGGACGCAGCAGAGAGAGAGATTGGGAAAAGGGACAGAAGGACATCAGTGAGGCAGGGGAAGAAAGAGACAGTGAGTGAGGGGGCTGAGTGAGAGAGAAAGGGGAGAGCCACACATTTAGAAATCTCTCAATGCAAGTGTGACATAACAGCTACTGGTGTAAATACAGATTTCATCCATTTGGCCCATTGTTGATCTTGCGTGCGCACACACACACACACAAAACCTCTGGGTTTCAACTGGGCAAGTTTGCAGAAGTCTGGCCTCACATTGGATGCAATAACAAAGGGAGACAGGTTGCCTCTGAGTGAGGAGTTTAGTTTTAAAAGTTATGGACAAGATACATCAGTTAAAACCCTGAAGGGATCATTTGAAGCTGAGAAATTCTAAGCCCCACTCTGTAAAGATTCATTGAAGAGGTAATCAGATTCTCAAGACTGGGGAATTGAAATCACAAGCATTTCAAACCGTGTGTGTGACAGAGATAGGAGTTCTCTCTGTGGTATGGGTATTGTAAAGGAATGCTGTTGAGATTAATGGGATTATACTTTACTGCGTGTTTTGAAATCTTTAAACTTGTGTTGTATGTAAAGTTTGGTTTATTTTACTTCATCTTCATTTCTTTTGCATAATGAGCTTCAGTTTTATTGTTAAAACCTGCAGCATTTGTGTTTCAATGCAAGACCCTGTTTGTTGAAACCAAATAAAACAAAAACAAGGTCAGATCGCAGTTTGGGACCTAACGTCAGCTGGGATCATAACAGGTAGGTCATGCAGGTTTTAATTGTCCTGTGGGTTAGTACAGGACCATTTTCCACATTGTCAGGTAGATACCAGTGTTGTAACTGTACTGGAACAGCTTGGCCAGGGGAGCGGCAAGTTCTGGAGCACAAGTCTTCAGTACTATTGCTGGAATGTTGTCAGGGCCCATAGCGTTTGCAGTATCCAGTGTCTCCAACCGTTTCTTGATATCACATGGAGTGAATCGAATTGGCTGAACACTGATATCTGTGATGCTGGGGACCACTGGAGGAAGCCGAGATGGATCATCCACTCGGCACTTCTGGCTGAAGATTGCTGTGAAAGCTTCAGCCTTATCTTTTGCACTGACGTGCTGGGCTCTTTCATCATTGAGGATGGGAATATTTGAGAACCTGCCTCCTCCAGTGAGTTATGTAATTTTCCATCACCTTTTACAACTGGATGTAGTATAACTGCAGAGCTTAGATCTCATAGACAAGTTATGCTGCAGCTTTCTTTATAGAACTTTAGTCAGGCCGCACTTGGAATATTGTGTACAGTTCTGGTCACCACACTACCAGAAGGATATGGACACTTTGGAGAGGGTACAGAAAAGGTTTACCAGCAGGTTGCCTGGTATTGGGGATTTTAGTTATGAAGAAGGGTTGGATAGACTGGGTTTGTTTTCACTGGAACACAGAAGGTTGAGGGGCGACCTGATTGAAGTTTATAACATTGTGAAAGGTATGGATAGAGTGGCAGGTATGAGGGATAAGTTTCTAGGGGACACTGCTTCAAGGTGTGGGGGGTGGTAGGTGTTAAGAGATATGCGAGGCACGATTTTCACACAAAGGGTGGTGAGTGCCTGGAACGTGCTGCCAGAGGAGGTGGTGGAAGCAGACACAACAGCAACATTCAAGAAGCACCTGGACGAATACATGAATAGGAAGGGAATAGAGGGATATGGATCCTGTAAGTGAAGACAGTTTCTGTATGGAAGGGCAAAATGTGGTGTGCAGGCTTGGAGGGCCGAAGGGTCTGTTCCTGTGCTGTATTGTTCTTTGTTCTTTGATCTGTTTGTGGATTTGCTTAGCTCTATCTATCACTTGTTACAAATGCTGGTTTGATCCATTTGGTAGCTTCACCAAGTTGACACCTCACTTCTCAGATACACCCATTGCTGCTTTTGGCATGGTCTACGGCATAACCAGGGCTGAGCCCCTGGCTTGATAGCAACGGTAGGATGGAGAAAATGCATGGCAGAGGTGCTGGGTGTCATGGTAACATCATTGGAGCCTCAGGCTAAAGGATTTAAATCCTACCACTGCAGACAGTGAAATTCAAATTCATTAACATGCAACTAGTTCCTAACACCATTCACTGAAGGAAACATTCTGGAAATAAAAACCGAAAGAACTGCTGATGCTGTAAATCAGGATCAAACACAGAAGTTGCTGGAAAAGCTCAGCAGGTCTGGCAGCATCTGTGAAGAAAGAAAAAACAGATCTGGTGACCCTTCCTTAGAACAAGGAATTTTCTGGCCTACAGGTGAACTAGGTGGGTTTTACAATAATTGAAATGATTTGATGGCCACCTTAGTAGCAGCTTTTTAATTTCAGGCGTGAACAATGAATTAATTCATTAATGACTCTTGTTCGTTAAGTAAGAAAGGGAGCTGGAAGAAAGAGGAGAGTTGTCCTGGAGATTAAAAGCTAAATATTTGAGGATTTTTTCAGCGTGTGTGGATCTGTATGAAAGGAGGGCCTCACTGAAGCGGAAAAATCAGTGTGAACATGATATTCTATGAACAGGCCCAGCTCACTGTTACTCACCTGGGGAATCATAATCTGGGAGCTCTCAACACTCAGGTCTTTGTGCTTTCAAAACACAATTCAACAAAATTAGTTCATGAATTTTGTCATCTTGTCCCTTTGCCAGTGTTATTATTTATTCTATTCATTTCTGAACTCTCCCAACAGTTCACATGTTACAGACACAAGTAAAATGGCAAAAACATAGACTAGATATTTTACAGAAAGTACTTTGAAACCCACGACCATTTCCATCGAGAATTTGTGAACAGATGTCAGTGATCCATTAGAACACTAACCAGAAGAGGCAAAACTATCAATAGTACAGAACTGGATTTTTTGTTACCAGGATTTGAGCTGCTGTATCTGAATTAGAGATTCCAATTTGATATCTAGAAGGACCAGATGCAGTGGAACACCACCACTTGCAAGTTCCCCTCCAAGCCACTCACCATCCTGACTTGGAAATATCTCTCTGTTCCTGCACCATTGCTGGGTCAAAATCCTGGAATTCCCTCCCTAACAGATTTGTAGAGTGCAATTGACTGTTAAAATGATGGCCTGCCCCTGACTGTCACCATTTATTTCAAGTCCTTAATGATGGGGGAGCTCCGCACATCAGGATAACGCTGAAGCATTCGCAGCAATCTTCAGCCAGAAGTGCCGAGTGGATGTGTGTGTGTGTGTATGTAGTGTGTGCGTGTGTAGTGTGTGCATGTGTGTAGTGTGTGTCTGTGTCTGTGTGTGTGTGTGAGAGTGCATGTGTGTGAGTGTGTAGTGTGTGCGTGTGTAGTGTGTGCATGGGTGTAGTGCCTCCTCCAGTGGTCCCCAGCATCACAGATACCAGTCTTCAGCCAATTTGATTCACTCCACGTGATATCAAGAAACGGTTGGAGACACTGGATACTGCAAAGGCTATGGGCCCTGACAACATTCCGGCAGTAGTACTGAAGACTTGTGCTCCAGAATGTGCCGCTCCCCTAGCCAAGCATCTACCTGGCAATGTGGAAAATGGTCCTGTACTAACAGATGCTACCAGACCTGCTGAGTTTATCCAGCAGTTTCTGTTTTTGTTTCTGATTTCCAGCATCTACAGGTTTTTCTTCTCAACTCAATTTTTGCTGCATTCACTCAGGCACACACCAGATGGTGTTTGTCTTCTGTTTGAATGTTCTCACAATCTGACGCTGACATTAGACTGATTGCTTACAGCATGCCCCCTGGCAATATCGACTCCATTCAGCAGTTCAAGATGGCAGCTCACTACCATCTTCTCAAGGGGCAACTAAGGATGGACAATAAATGCTGGACCCAGCCAGCGACGCAAAAGCCCCATGAATGGATAAAAGAAAAGTGAAGAATTCAAGACACAAAAGAAATTCTTAAGAATAGATGAACACCAAGAGAAATGGGAGACAGGAACTTCAAACAATCACTAGCAAAGGACAGTCAAATCAGGAATTGCTGGAGAAACTCAGGAGGTCTGGCAGCATCTGTGGAGAGAGAAACAAAGTTAACGAATCGAGTCTGGCCTGACTCTTCTTCAGACTCCAGCAGGTGTATTGCCTTAATAGCAGCAAAAATGGACTGGGACATCAGTAAGAACAAAGATCTGACAATTCCAGAAAACTGAAATTTAATGGATTGGAAAATAGCAAATGTGACACCTCTCTTCAAAAAAAAAGAAAGGTAGACAGATAACAAGAAACTCCAGGCCAGTGCATCGAGCATTTGTCATTGGGAACAGTTTGAAACCAACAATGAAGGAGGCACTGCATAACATTGAGAAAATCACTACTCAATAAGGCAGAGTCAATACCATTTAGGAAAAGGAAATTTATTTTATTAGAGCTTTTTGAGGAGGCCACAAGCAGGATGGATAAAGGTGACTCAGTTGATGCGGTGTATGTGGACTTCCAATTGCTATTTTGGAATAAAGTGTTACGTGAAATGTTATTGCACAAGATAAAAGCTCATGGTGTAGGGGGTACCACATTAGCTCAGCTAGAGGATTGGTTAACTAACAGGAGGTAGAACAGGGATAAAAGGGTCATTTTGGGATCAGCAGGTCGTAACAAGTAGAATACAAGAGGAAGCAGAGCTGGGACTTCAATAATTTACATAATCTCTGCCAACAATTGATGGAGGCTCCCAATGTAAGGTCACTACATTTACAAATATGACACACAGGGAGAAAAGCCACTTGTGACGAGGATTCAAAGAGCAACACATGGACAAGTGAAATTAGTGTGCAAAGATCTGACAAATGATGTCTAATGTGGGAACTAGTGAACTTGTCCACATTGGCAGGTAACCCCAGTCAGGAGACGGGGTCCCACGCGCACCGACTCTCACCGGGGTATGGGACCGGGACACTGGCTCTCACTCGGGTATGATTTTAACCAAGTGACAAGGACCAATATTTTCAAAAAGGATTTGAAACCAAAACACAAAAGGAATATGGGACCCTTACCTCTACCAGTAGTGGCACAGATTATAAGAGCAGGGAGGTTATGTTGGAGCTGTACAGAACTTTGGTGCGGTCACAGCTGGAGCACTGTGTGCAGTTCTGGTCAGTGCACTACAGGAAGGATGTGGTTGCACTGGAGGGGGTGGAGAGGAGATTCACCAGGATGCTGCCTGGGATGGAGCAGGTTAACTATGAAGAGAAGCTGGATACACTCGGCTTGTTTTCTTTGGAGCAGGGAAGGCTGGGGGTGACCTGATAGAGGTGTATAAGATTATGAGGGGCATGGACAGGGTTGATAGAAAGCAACTGTACCCCTTGGTTGAAGGGAAATAACAAGGGGGCATAACAGGAGGTTTAGAGGGGATTTGAGGAAAACCTTTTTTCACCCAGAGGGTGGTGGGGGTCCGGAATGCACTACCTGGGAGGGGAGTTGAGGTGGGAAACCTCACAACCTTTAGAACATACTTGAACAAGCACTTAAAATGTCATAACATTGAAGGCTATGGCCCAAGTGCGGGAAGTAGAACTCTGGGTGAATTGGAGCTGGATGGATGGGCTCCTTACCTTCCCTGTTGACTTCACACCTTTCCAAATACAGAAGTAGACGATAATCCAGGTGGCGAGGACACACAGGAGCATCTGCCAGTTAATAGATCCGGGGTGATCAATCCCAACGGAGATTCGCAGCACCTTCCTCCTGAAAAGGTTAAAGAGATGTGAAATCGACACGCAAAGAAATCATCGACAGGATGTGGGGAACAGGAGATTGGGATTAAACTAAATATCACCGCAGAGATCATCTGTATCTAACCTTGTTCTGTCCCTGTACTGGGAGTGTTTGGTGGGGGACAGTGTAGGAGAACTTTGCTCACAATTTATTTTTAGTTTATAATCAAGGGAGGTTTACTTTCAGATTACGAAGTACATCTTTCAGTTTAAAAGAGCAGAGTAAGTTTTACTCTGAGAAAGCCATCTCTACCATCCCCAAACGCACTCAGGTCAGGGAGAGAATGGGGTTAGATACAGAATAAAGCTCCCTTGACTCTTATCCAACCCTGTGCTGTTCCCATCCTGGGAATGTTTGATGGTGACTGTAGAGAGAGCTTTCTTTCAGTTTAAAAAAGAGTAGGGAGAGCTTTATTCCATACCTAACCCTGTGCTGTACCTGTCCTAGGAATTTTTGTTTTGTTATGCATAAGTGCAATGAGGGCATTGCTGGCTGGGCCCAGCATTTATTGCCTGTCCCTAGTTGCCCTTGAGAAGGTGGGGGTGAGCTGCCTTCTTGAACCACTGCAGTCCATCTGCTGTAGGTTGACCCACAATGCCCTTAGGGAGGGAATTCCAGGATTTTGACCCAGTGACAGTGAAAGAACAGCAATATATTACCAAGTCAGGATGTGAGAGGCCTGGAGGGAAATTTGCAGGGGGTGATGTTCCCATGTATCTGCTGCCCTTGTCCTTCTAGCTGGAAGTGGTCGTGGGTTTGGAAGGTTCTGTCTGAGGATCTTTGGTGAATTTCTGCAGGGCATCTTGTCGATAGTACACACGGCTGCTACTGAGCGTCGGTGGTGGAGGGAGTGGGATGTTTGTGGATGTGATGCCAATCCATTGGGCTGCTGTGTCCTGGATGGCGTCAAGCTTGAGTGTTGTTGGAGCTGCACTCATCCAGGCAAGTGGGGAGTATTCCATCACACTCCTGACTTGTGCCGTGTAGATGGTGGACAGGCTTTGGGGAGTCAGGAGGTGAGTTACTGGCCGCAGTATTCCCAGTTTCTGACCTGCTTTTGTAGCCACTGTGTTAATGTGGTGAGTCCAGTTGAGTTTCTGGTCAATGATAACCCCCAGGATGTTGATAGTGGGGGATTCAGTGATGGTAACACCATTGAATGTTAAGGGGTGGTGGTTAAATTGTCTCTTATTGGTGATGGTCATAGCCTGGCATTTGTGTGGCACGAATGTCACTTGCCACTTGTCAGCCCAAGCCTGGATATTGTCCAGATCTTGTTGCATTTGAACATGGACTGCTTCAGTATCTGAGGAGTCGCGAATGGTGCTGAACATTATGCGATCATCGGCAAACATCCCTACTTTTGACCTCATGATGGAGGGAAGGTCATTGATGAAGCAACTGAAGATGGTTGGGCCTAGGACACTACCCTGAGGAACTCCTGCAGAGATGTCCTGGAGTTGGGATGATCGACCTCCCACAACCACAACCATCTCAATGGAAGGTTTGCCCCCGATACTTATTGACTCCAGTTTTGCCAGGGCTCCTTGATGCCACACACTGACAAATGCAGCCTTGATGTCAAGGGCTGTCACTCTCATCTCTCCTCTGGAATTCAGCTCTTTTGTCCATGTTTGAACCAAGGCTGTAATGAGGTCAGGAGCTGAGTGGCCCTGGCAGAACCCAAACTGGGTGTCACTGAGCAGGTGCTGCTCAATAGCAATCACTTTACTGATAAGTAGTGTTTGATGGGGAGATGTTGTGGTTGAGTTATCTATGACCTTGGATATATATTTGCAGAAATTGCTGGAGAAACGCAGCAGGTCTGGCAACATCTGTGGACAGAAACAGGGTTAACATTTCGAGTGCAGTGTTCTGAAGGGTTGCTGGACTCAAAACTCAGTTAACTTTGTTCGTCTCTTCACAGAATCTGCCAGACCTGCTCAGTTTCTCCAGCAATTTCTGTTTCAGTTTCTGATTTCCAGCATCCACAGTTCTTTAGATTTTTTTTGGATATATATTTGTTGACCAGAAACTATTTTCGTTCCCCTCACAGTACAAATATCAACAAATCAAAAAGGGTTTGAGATCACGAACATGTTTGCTTTCAGTTTGAGGTCACACTTACTCCCAAAACTCAATGATGGGCGAGCGCTTTTCCACTAGCTCATCACAGCTCACATTGAAGGCCGTGGAGTTAACAACGGTCCCGTTGTGGCATTGATCATGCCGGAAGACTTCGGTACATTCTGGAGTGTTCCATGAGTTTCCACATGTTGCCCAAGGAAGATTGTTGGTGAAGGAATGGATGAGATAGTACAAGCCCCAGGCAAGCACCATGATATAATACGTGTTACAGAAAAACACGATCACCATCGAAGCGAAGCCCAAACCTGGATGGGGAACAGCCATAAAACCATAAGGAATAGGAACTGGAGTCGGCCATTCAGCCCCTTGAGCCTGTTTCCCCATTCAATAGGATCAGGATCCAACATTCTTCATGTCCGCTTTCCTGACCTTTCCCCTTCATTCCCCGACTGATCAAGGATCTCTATCTCAGCCTTAAATATACACAAGGACTCTGACCCCACAGCTATCTGTGGTAAGTAGCTCCAATGACACTCAACCCTCAGAAGAAATTCCTTCTCATCTCAGTCTTAAATTAATGTTCCCTAATTTTGAGACTATGCCCTCTGGTCCTGGACTCTCCCATGAGACGAAACATTCTGTCAGCATTGACCCTGTCAAGCCCCTTAAGAATCCAACAGGTTTCAACGAGATCACCTCCCATTCTTCTAAACCCCAGTGAGTAGAGTCCCAACCTGTTTAACCTTTGCTCATAAGGCAATCCCTCCATATTGAGGATCATCCCAGCGAACCCTGTGAACAGCCTCCAATGAAATGATACGTTTCCTTAAATAAGGGAACCAAAACTACTCACATTATAACAGTAGTTTTTGAATGAATGTATTCAGCCGAGTAAGTGACTCCGGACTTTTCCGATCCTGTCAATTCTAGAACGAGCTGAGGGGTGGGACAAGGTCAACAAACTGGAAAGGAAAAAACCAAATGCATGTGGGAGGGAGTGGGAATGCCTCAGATTCCAGCACAGAGCAAGAGGGTTACAATAGGGAGTCTTTCTGAGGAAGGGCAACTGGACCCGAAACGTTAACTCCGATTTTTTCTTCACAGATGCTTCCAGATGTGCTGAGCTTTCCCAGCTCCTTCTGTTTTTGTTCCTGATTTACAGCATCTGCAGTACTTTCGGTTTTTATTGAGTATCCCACTCTCTCCAGTCTCCCTTTAGAACTACACAGGAAATCGGAGACAGTATTAGATCCAAGGAAGAGGCAAACAATTGTCCAAAAAAAATCAACAGACCTGACAAGAGGTGGCAGTTTAGAATTCAAAAGGAGAACCAAGGGATTGATTAAGAAAGGCAAAATAGAGTATGAAAGTAAGCTGGCAGGGAATAAAAAGTGGCTGTAAAAGCTTCCTTTGATGTGATGAGAAAAAGATTGCTTTAGACAAATGTAGGTCCCTTACAGTCAGAAACAGGAGAGTTTATAATGGGGAGCAAAGAAATGGCTGACCAACTAAATACAAACTTTGGTTCTGTGTTCACAAAGGACACAAATAGTTGCTGGGCATCACAGGGTTTAGCGAGAGGGCGGAAGCTGAGGGAAATCAGTGTTGACAGGGAAATGGTGATGGAAAATTGATGGGATTGCAGACCAACAAATCCCCAGGGTCTGATTATCTACATAGCAGAGGGATTAAAGGAAGTGGTCTGAGAAATGGGGATGCATTGATGCTCATCAATTCCAGAGACTGTGGAACAGTTCTTAATATCAGAGGATAGCGAATGTACAATTTAGCCTGTAAGTTAAACAGGGAAGCAGAGAGCAAACAGGGAGTTCTAGACCATGGAATCAGACATCAGCACTGGGGAAAAAGTGTTAGAGTCCATGGGGGACCCATGCCTCACTCTGTGGCAATCTACTTTCCAACAGAACACACTGTCTCCAGGGCAACCAAATATCCAGGAGACATTTCCATGGAAACACATTGAGTATCGTTCCTAACTTTTACGTGGAAGGAGTGGCCAGTCAGGAAAAGTCAATGCAGAGAGATTGCTGTGATCCTGGCCCTGACCAGGGGGATCCTAGATGATCAGCCAAGGAGGAACACAAACTAGCTCCACCCTGGAAAGCACAGGGCCAAAGGAATAGGAGAACGAGGGGAGGCAATGGCCTAGTGGTATTATCACTGGAATGTTAACCAGAAACCCGGATAACATTCTGGGGACCTGGGTTTGAATCCCGCCACAGCAGATGGTGGAATTTGAATTCAATAAAATATCTGGAAGTAAGGGTCTAATGATGACCATGAGTCCATTGCTGATTGTCAGGGAAAAAGCTATCTGGTTCACTAATGTTCTTAGGAAAGGAAACTGCCATCTTTACATGGTCTGGCCTATATGTGACTCCAGACCCACAGTAATGTGTGTTGACTCAACTGCCTTCTGGGTAATTAGGGATAGGCAATAAATGCTGAATAAAAGAAGAGGCGGCCATTCAGCCCCTAGAACCTGTGCTGGCATTCAATATGATTAAAGGGGTTCTGAACCCAAACTCCAAAGATCCAGCTTTGCCCCCTATCCCTCACATCTTAGATTAACACAGACCTTTGTCTTCATTCTTAGGTGAGATGTGGGAGTCATTGGTAAGTCCAACATTTGTTGCCCATCTCTAGTTGCCCTTGAATTGATTGGCTGTGGAAGGCATTTCAGAGGGCAGTTAACCCCATTGCTGTGGGTCTGGAGTCACATGTGGGCCGGGACAGGTCACAATGACTGTTTCCTTCTCTAAAAGGACATTAGTGAACCAGATGGGTTGTTATGATAATGAACAATGGTTACAGTCACCATTGTTATCAAAAAGCTATGAATCAGAAATTTTGAGTTAACAATTGATCTAGTAATTGGCATTTGCAGAGAGAATTCTGACCTTCCTAGTTTTCTCACTCCATTCTGAAAGGTCTTACTATTTTTTTGGTCTCTGTCCTTTTTGTACAATTAGACCAAGGCAGAAGGTGTGTATGAAAGGTCAGTGTCCCAGTGGTAAAATTCCTGGTGCCCACCCCATCATGCTGACATACAGACATCTGAATCATAACAAGCCTCTTTCGAGGCTGAAGTAGACAGGGTTTTGATAAACGAGGGAGACAAAAGTTTGGAGGAAAGAACAGATGAGAAAGTGGAGTTGAAACCATAATGAGATCAACCATGATCCTATTGAATGGCAAACCAGACTTGAAGGGCTGAATGGCTTACATCTGCTTCTGAGTCTAATGTTCCTCAGAATCACAAAATTAGAGAACAGAAGGTGGCCACTTGGACCATCATGTCTGCACTGGCTATGAGTGTTTTAACTTCGTGCTTTTTCCTAAAGACTCTGCAAGTTGTTTCTACTGAAACAATTATCCACACCAGCCTTTGGAAAGCCTCAGCTGAACCTGGCTCCACCACACTTGTAGGCAGTGCATCAGACCCGAACCACCTCACATCTGTTTATTTTGCCAAATCGTTGAAATCCCTCGATTCTCAATCTGTTAAGGAATGGGAACAGCTTCTCCCTATCTTCTCTGACTAGACCCCTCATGATTTTGAAAACTTTTATCAGATCTCCCTTCTCTCCAAGGAGAGCATTCCCAACCTCTTCAATCTATCCCCATCACTGACATTTCTCATTCCTGGAACCATTTTGACAAACCTCTTCTGCACCCTCTCCTATACATTCAGAGCTCTCCCTCAATGTGGGGCCCACAACTGGACACAATAGTCCAGCTGGAGGTCTTGTACAAGTTCAACATCACACCTTACTCTTGTACTTATGCCCCTATTAACGATGCCTAGAATATGTGTTATGCTAATAGTTCTCTCTATATGTCCTGCACCTTTAAAGACGAAAGCACATCCAGGTCCCTGTGCCCCTCTAAATCCTTTAGAATTGTACCCTTTATTTTACACAGTCTTTTTATACTTCCCTGCATCAAACATCATCTGCCACCTCTCTGCCCGCTCCACCAACCTGTTAATGTCTTTTGGAATTCCACACTGTCCTCCGCAGTTTACAATACTTCCAAGTTTTGTGCCATCTGCAAATTTTGAAATTGTCCCCTGCACACCAAAACCATTAATATATCTCCAGAAAAGCAAGGGTCCTAATACTGACCCCTCAGGAATTCCATGACAAACCTTCCTCCACCTGAAAACTATCCATTGACCATTGCTGTTGGTTTCCTATCACTCAGTCAATTTGATATCCGCATTGCTACTATCCCTTTATTTCATGACATTTAACTTTTCCCACCAGTCTGTTGTAAAAAGGTGCTGTCTCTTTTTCAAGTCCATGTAGACCAGTATTACCCTCAGCATCCCTCTTACTTTTCCAGAGCTCCAGTAAATTAATGAGATACATTTTTTCCTTAACAAACCTATGCTGACGCTTCTAAATTAACCAGCATTTTTTTCCAGGTGACTATTAATTCTAGCCTGAATAATTTCTCAAAGTTTCCCCACCTTTGATGTTAGACTCATAGGATGCTATACAGGAACCAGACACACAGACAGACATACTATGACAGTTTACATTTATTCAGCATTTCCACATCAATAAGAACTCTCAGAACATTCTCCAGAATAGAATGGTTACAACAGGCAGATGAATTTATGGAATGAGTTTGAAAGTATGGGAATGCAAATAATTTTCTCAGACATTGTGTACTTTTCTGAGTTTCCCCTCTCTCCATTTTCCTGTCTCTCTGTCACGGCCTGTCCCAATCTCATACACACACAAATGGAAACCCCAATGAAATGAAACACACATTTTGATGTGATTTGTATCTCACCTTTGAAGAGAGGTACGATATTCCATGCACCGATACCTCCCTGTTTCATGAACTGCCCCAGTGCAATCTCTAAGAAAAAAACTGGGATTCCTCCCACCAAAACAATCAGCAAATAAGGAATGAGGAAGACTCCTGTTAAGACAAAGAACAGACGAAACATGGAGTTATTCTTTAATTGTAGATTTACAGGTTGTACAGAACTGAAATGGTTTGTTTTCACAGTTTCATATCCTCACTACAGAAGGTTAGAGGGTCAGGGATTTGATAGGTATCTACTTTTACAAATGAACTGCTCCCGGTCATAGTGAGCAGGATGTGTTGGACGTGATTGCATAAAACATTTACTTTCCATCCTGAGAATGGCTGTCTGCACTGGTCAGTCACTCTCAAAGCCAAGGCGTTAGTCCTGTCAATTTTTGTCACTCCCCCTCTGAGGCAAACATTGTTATGTAGATGCCAGTCTGTTTCCCTTTAATCATTTTGATGCTATTCTCCTCAACCACTCCCTGTTGGAGTGTGTTCCACATTCTCACTGCTCTGTGGGTGAAGATCTCTCTCCTGAATTGCCCATTGGATTTGTCACTCATATGTATAACCCCTCTGCTCTCACCCATGAGAGAACGTACCTTCTACACATCACCCCAAGAGATCAGCGTCCATCAATGAGACCATGACAGAGCCAGACTTGAAGACAGTGGGGGGAGATTTGGGAACAGATCACCCAGTCACCCCTCCTCCTGAGGATGTTGCACTCACTTCACATCAGGTTTCAAAATTTTCAAAGATGGGAGCCCAAACTTATTTTCTGAAAGAAATATCTGATTCATTCACATAATAATTCACTATTAAAATCTCCACCCTTTCCTTCATTAGCCTGGTCCATAGTTTGATGACACTCTCACCAAGATTTTATTTCCTAGTTTGTTCAGAATTTCCAGACTCTCCCCCCCCGCCAACCCCTCCCCCTTCAAAGACAACTCACGTCCCCTGGGTTCTCTCCTTTAACTTCTCATTTACTTCAGGTCAGGGTGATGGCCATAGAAACCCGCGTGGGCCCTAGTTATGCCTGTCTCTTTGTAGAGTATGTGGAACATTCCTTGCTCCAGTCCAAGTCTGGCCCCCACCCACAACTCTTACCCTGATATATTGATTACATCATTGGTGCGGCTTCCCTCTCTCATCTGGGATCGGAAAAATCCATTGATTTTGCTTCCAATTTCCACCCTGCCTTCACCTGGTCCATCTTAGAATCCACCCTTCGCTTCCTCGACATCTGTTTCCATTTCTGAGGATGGACTGGCCACCAACATCCACTACAAACACATCAACTCCCAGAGTTCGACAATCCATCCCCACACCCTCCTTCTTGAAAAGACTCTTCCACTCTCCCAGTTCCTCCATCTCTATCACATCTGTTCTGACGAGGCCAACTTTGACAAAGGAGCCTCCAAAATATCCACCTTTTTCCTCAACCGAGGATTCCCCAGCACCATGTTGACAGGGCCCTCAACCGAGTCTGACCCATCTCCCACACCTGCCCATTTACCTCCTCCCTCCCCAGTATCCAAGGGCCCAAACATACCTTCCAGGTGAAGCAACACTTCACCTGCACTTCCCAGAATCTAGTCTACTGCATTCGCTGCTCACAACGTGGTCTCCTCTACATTGGGAAAACGAAGCATAGACTGGGTGACCACTTCACAGAACATCTACATGTTGTCTGCAAAATAAACCCTAAGCTATCTGTTGCCTGCCACTTTAACGCATCACCCTGTTCCCTGGCCAACATCTTTCTTAGGCTTGCTGCAGCATAAGCTGGAAGAACAACACCTCATTTTCCACTTGGGGACCCTGCAGCTCTCCGGACTCCATATCAAGTTTAAACTTTTTAGGGCCTGAACTTTCCCATGCCCTTGCCCTTACCCTAACCCCCACACACCAGGCCTTGTTATCACATGGGCTGCTACCACACACAGCCTTGCGTCAGCCACTAATGATCCCCGTTAGCAGCTACTGATTCTCCCAAACTGGCCATTACTCATTCTTTTGTCCAACTGCTGTTCTCTCTCCCTGGGCTCCATCTCAACCTATCGTTTATTCCTCCTCATCTTCAGCATACATAACAACCTTTTCCCAGCTACCATCAGTTCTGAAGAAGGGTCACTCAACCTGAAAAGTTAACTCTGACTTCTCTCCACAGAAGCTGCTAGACCTGCTGAGTTTCTCCAGCAAATCCTGCTTATATTTCTGGTTCTACTGTTGTGTCAAAGCTCTTATAGTCCCATAGAATCCTGAGAAAAAGAATCATCTCTCTTTGCAGTCTTTTTCTTCCCACAGAGAACATCTCTCATTTAAATAACGATTCCTTATAATCCTCCAAGACTTCCACCATTCTGGTTACAGCCTTCCAATAATCCTGGTCTGAACAGTATTCTGTACTCTAAGTGGGTGAGCAATGGTTTATAAAGGAACAATGTCAGTGTAAATATTTTATCTTGCACTACTGGCACTAACTAATGTACTTTTATTTAATATATTAGAAATATTATCACTGTTCCTTCACTGTCATTGGGTCAAAATCCTGGAATTCCCTCCCTAGGGGCATTGTGGGTCAACCTACAGCACATAGACTACAGTGGTTCAAGAAGGCAGCTCACCCCCACCTTCTCAAGGGGGCAATTAGGGATAGGCAAGAAATCCTGGGCCCAGCCAGTGATGCCCACATCCCACAAATGAATAAGGACAGTGGTGTGGGGCTGGCTATTCATTTCCCTGATAGAGAGGACTTGACCCATTGCCGATGGTTGCGGGGGTGGAGAAAGAGGGGAGGGGGAGGAGGGGTCAGGGTGTAGGAGAGAATTTAGACATTGGGGTGGGGTGGGGGAAGCAGGACAGGGATGGGTACAGGCAGAGGGCAGGATGGTGAGGGGAGGGAGGGGTGTTGGAGGAATGGGAGTGTGGGGAGAGGGAATGGGAGTGGGGGGGTGGGGGGTGGGGGGTGGGAATTGGGAGAGGGGGCCGTGTTGATGGTGTGTCAGAACCCAAGCGCTCCAAGCCCCTGTGGGACACAGAACTCTGCAGCGGTGGGATCCTCCCAGGCGGACAGCAGGAATACTTGAGGGGAATGGCCTCACAGCCTTCCTAAAGGGGTCACACACTCCCCACCCCCTGGGGAGAGGGGGGATCTGACCGAGCAGAAGGCAGCGAGCGGGTTGAGAAACTGCATCGAGCCCTTGGAAAAGGGGTAAATGAAGGTGCCTTTATTTGTCCCGATTCTGGCAGCACATGGGGCATTATCGGCTCCCTCTGAACTTCAAACTATCACCCTCAGTCTCCAGGGAGGGAGGGAGGGAGGAGTGAACATAGAACATAGAACACTACAGGAACTTCGGCCCTCGATGTTGTGCCGAACTTTTACCCTAAACCTGAGGTCCATCTAACCTCCATCGCTACCTTATACTATCATCCTTTTTTTTCCTGAAAAGTCATCACAAAAATTACAGTGGAGGGGTGGGGGGGAGGGTGTTCTTTTGGCAGGTCCCCATCTCATGGGAAGGGGCTTCCTCTGGAATTAAAGTGAAATCAAAGCAGAAAGTGCTGGAGAAACTCAGTGGGTCTGGCAGTACCTGTGGAGAGAGAAACAGAGGTAATTTTCGGAATTGTCCAAATTACCAGACAGGGAAATATAACTTTCTCCCCCCAACCCCAGCTCTCTCTGTGGGGGTTTGGTTCAGATCCCCAGGCTCCGAGGATCTGTTTCACTCTTCAATTCTCTGCTGGCTCTCGGACTTTCTACTCGATCCCACGGGAATAATCCCAGGATCTGGGAAGGCTCGACAGATAACTAATTGCATTAGCAATAGCCTGCTCTGTTACCACAGTTACTGAATACTAATGCACTTTCTCAAACACTATCGCCGAAGGGTTAACAGTTTTAAATCCCAGCCTGAAAGCGGAAAATTTTAATTCTTCTTAAATCCTCCCTTTCATCTGATTTTTAATTTACAGAAATCCCCCACCGAGCACACACCACCCCCCCCCCCCCCCCCCCCCCCCCCACCAAGCACACACACTTCCCCCCCACCCCACCACCGAGCACACACCCCACCTCCACACCCACCCCCAGCCCAGGAGCACGCCCCCTCCCCCACACACACCCCCACTCCCCCCACAAGGTGGGGCCACTCTCAATCCTCCTTTCAATCCCTCCAAATCAAAACGCGAAGCAATCTCCTCAACCAAACAGAGATAAC
>NC_063347.1:1204577-1226120 GCF_021869965.1 Rhincodon typus
CTCTATCCATCTTCTATCCGCCTCCCACTCTCTCCCTATTTATTTCAGAACCCCCTTCCCCTCCCCCTTTTCTGATGAAGGGTCTAGGCCCGAAACGTCAGCCTCTCTGCTCCTATGATGCTGCTTGGCCTGCTGTGTTCATCCAGCCCTGGACCTTGTTGTCTCGGATTCTCCAGCATCTGCAGTTCCTACTATCCCTGTTAATCTCCCTCACTCTCCACTGTCCCCTCTTTTCCCCCCACCGCTCCCCCGGTCTTCCTGAAGTTGTGGCCCAGCAGTATATCTCTTTCTCTACAGGAACAGGGTGCGGTGTGGCAGTGCTGAGGGTGACAATGAGATGCTCAATGATAGGATCCAGCTGTCGTTCCGAAACCAGGAGCTAGCCCCCAGCATTGCTCTGGGAGTTACAGTCTGGTTAAAGGGCTTGACTGCGCTGCCTGGAATCGAATCGGTGACTTTCAGCGGGAGCCGAGTGGAATGCAAAGCTCGACCAGATATGTCCCTGGACTCTCCAGCAGCAGGTGTCCTGGGTTGGCCAAAACAGGGGCTGAAATCCTGATTGTGTGCAGAGCCAAGAGCTGAAGGTAACTGTGACAGGGTGCCACAGTATCCCATAACCTGCTGGGAATGTGCCAGCGAATCAGCCCTGACACCCCCACCCCCAACACCCACCACCCCCCACCCCAGCCTAGGCATAGCTCCTGCCCCCTGCAACCCAACCCCTTTCCCATCCCAGCCTAGGCATAACCCCTACCTCCTGCATCTCCACACCCCCCATCCCAGCCTAGGCATACCCCTTGCCCCCATCCCACCACCCCCAAACTTCCAGAACCTTAACCCCCCCACCCCCACCCCCTGCTGCACTATGCGACAAACTAACACCATCCACAGAAAGTGGAGCTGGGAACTGGGTGGTCACACAGGAGGTGGGATTTTAATTTAAAAGTTGAAGAGAGCCGGAGGTTTTCCGTGAGAATTCCTGAGAACGGGGCTCAGGCAGCTTCTGCCTGCGATTGCTGAGAGATTAGGGATGGGAGGCAGGACAGAGGAGGTGGTCTGGATGAGGATTTAGACCAAGCTGATGGACTCTGAAGGAGATCTCACTGTCACCGTGAGCTTTCTGCCTGTCTTCCCGGTCTCTGGCTGATTCAGGCTGATCCCAGTTTCCCTCCTGGAAGAGTTATTGCTATTCAGATCACGCACTCCCCTCTCACAAGCACCGTGACGGTGACCTCTCTCTCCCAACAGCACCACCACCACCCCCACCCCTGCCTGTCAAACAGCCTTGACCTCAGAATGGAGCTTGACAGTCAAACTAGCAACTGCAGGACATTACTGAGCAAACCTGCAGCTTTAGGAATGGAGAGAGACTAGGAGAGTCTCAACATTCACAAATCCCCAAATCCAACTCGGACACGGGGTTTCGGTTTCCACGAGTGTAGCTGAGGGACTGATTGATGGTGGGGGAGTGGGGGAGAAGATGTATAGAAGGAACGTTACTGTCTCTAACCCCGTGCTGTCCCTGTCCCAAGAGTGTTTGATGAGGGACACAGTGTAGATGGAGCTTTACTCTTTATCTAACCTTGTGTTGTTCCTGTGCCTGACAGCATTGCTGGGTTTTGAGTATTTGACCTGATGTTAATGGTCGTAACCCTGGTATAAATATGTCACATACCAGCCTTTGACAAGTAAGCACATTGACAGTGTTGCTGGGAAATGGAGGTGGCTCCTGCTGTGATTCATCACCAGCTGGCTGTGAAGATTAGCAGAGATCTTTACGGAGCTCAGTCTACGTCACAGCAATAACTGTCATGACAGTTCCACTTGTCAGGGATTAAACTGGCTTCAGGCAGCATCAGTAGGCCCGATCATACAGCCAGGCTGAAGTGTCGGAGCTCCCTGCATCCCACCAAACCCACTATTGGCAATGCAGCTTCATTAGGATAGGTACAGCACCTTCTCACTGGCCCCAGCTCTCTCCCTCTAAGCCAGGATACATTTTGACCAAGTTTATTGTAAGGATAGTGCAGGTATAAGGGCAAAATGGCAGTCTTTATGCTCATTTAAGGGCATTTAAATGGTCATTGGATAAACATATGGATGGTTAATGAATAGTGTAGGTTAGATAGGCTTCAGATTGGTTTCACACGTCGGTGCAACATCAAGGGCCGAAGGGCCTGTACTGTGCTGTAATGTTCTGTGTTCTATTTAGGGCCTACACTGACAGGATCAGCTGAATGTGTGCTGCAATGATCCTGTGCTATCTCCTTAGGTGGATCGCTGTCACATTGTGTTTAAGAGAGTCGATGTGTTGAAGCATCTCACAATCGCGAACTTTGCTGAAGGCACTATATAAATGCAAGTTGTGCTATTTTTGGTGAAGTCCATATTAAAGTTAATGAGAAATGAAAGCCTCGCTAACCCTAGAGCTGAGCACAGACCAGGCCCTGACATCCGGGCGTGTCACTGGTCATTACAGAACTCTTCTCACATTTGCCCTTCATTTCTCACTTGTCTCTGTGGTCACTCAGGCCTGGTTCCCACTGCTCCAGTCTCTGCTGACAACCCACCCAGAGCCCAGTCTGCCACAATGTAGGGCTGGCCTCAAAAGGTATCACACATAAATCCACCAGTATAGGTGGAATCTGGGAGATAGGTTACAAAGGCAAGATACCTGTTGAGTATATCGGAGTAAGACAGTGAGCTAATGGAGGGGTTTCAGATGATCAAAAAATGTGGTAGCTTAAAAAAAAACCACACTTCCCCTCTCCTGACCAAGCCCAGATCAAGATGTTCCAATCTTACAAATCAAGCAAAGGCCAGGCTGATGTGCCCAGCGGTAATCAGAACATGTATGGAACTGTACAAGCAACACAGCCTGCCACAGGTGCAGGGGACACTCAGACTGGTGTCTATGGGTCAGGGCAGTAGTTATTTCTGGCGAGCTATTTACTAAATTTCTGAAATTGACAAGGTTGAGAAACTCACGTTTCAGCTGCAACTCCAGCAGAATATCAGGAATTTCCTCTGACAAATGCTGCTGTTGGTCCAGATTACCACTATCGCTGACTGTACAATCCACAAGGTGTTGTTTCAGTGTCACACTGGAAATATCAGACAGCGTTTGATCTGAGCACTGTACAATAAGGTCATTGATAGAACAATGCGTGATTGAACCAGGCCTGGTTCAGAGTCACCTTGAGAACTTGGCAGCCAAACGGTCAAAAAGTGATTGTTTCAGCAAAGATTAGCAGTTAACAGTTTAAACTTGCAATAAACAGAGGGAGATGTAAATAGGAACGGATGAAGAACACTCACAGCTGACAGATAGCAGCAACTATCCACCCACCAGCAAATCACCTCACCCACTGGCACTGAATGCCAACAAGTTGGAACAGAGTGACAGATTTCTCCACCTCGTTCAGAGGTGCCAGTTCACTGGGCAGTGCCCTTTGGCAATTCACCACAGCCCAGATAGAGGTACAAGATTCTCTCAGGGAACATGGGCATCACTGGCAAAGCTGAGATTTGTTGCCCATTCTGTATAGCCCATGAACTGATTGTCCTCAGAAAGTGCCTGGGGAGCCAAATCAGAGACACCATATGAAGAGGTACGTGTAGGCCAGACCAGGTAAGGACAGCAGACTTCCTTCCCTACAGAGGGAGAGTGAACCAGATGGGTTCTTACAACAATGATAACTTTAATCTCTCCAGTGATGTTGACCATGGTATTCCAGTTTTCTTTTCTTGATTTCATTTAAGAAATGTGTCACTGGGTAGACCAGCCTCTGACCTGCCCTTGTAGACACTGTTTATGTTGGCAAGTCCATTTGAATTTCTGGTCAAATGAAAACTCCCAGGGTATTGAGCGAGGGAGTCAATGATGATAATGCCATTGAACATCAAGGGGCAGTGGTTAGATTGTCAATTATTGGAAGTGGTCAATGCCTGGCATTCGTATGGCATGAATGTTACTTTCAGCCAAAGCCTGGATATTGTCCAGATCTTGTTGCATGTGAACATGGACTGCTTCAGTATAAGGAATTGAAAATGGTGCTAAACATTGTGCAATCATTGGTGAACATCCCCACTTCTGACCTTATGATGGAGGGAAGGTCATTGATGAAGCAGCTGGAGATGGTTGGGCCGAGGACACTACCCTGAGGAACGCCTGGAGCTGAGATGACTGACCCCCAACAACCATGAGTTTGCTCCTAATACCCACTGACTGGTTTTGCTAGGGCTCCATGATGCCACATTCAGTCAAATGTGACCTTGATATCAAGAACAGCCTCTCACCTCACCCCCACCCCTCACACCACCCACACGATGGCCCAGTTCAGCGACATTGTCATGATGTCACTACCTCCCTTGAACCATGACAACGTGACGTTGTTATATTGCCTTCAACACAAAGATTAAAAAAGGTAAACATTACGAATGGTTTTGTTAAATCAACTCTGCCTTGTTCCAAGCTCCTATTTCTGTCTGATTACATCTGACGTTGAGATATTGTAAAACCTGTGATCCTGAATCACAGGAACATAATCTTCATTCTAATTTGACTCCATTACACAGTCAAACAGCTAGCCAATCAGCATGTCCTGGTCACAGATTTTTAGATGGATGAATTCATTTTCAGCAAGTGGGCAACATTGGTAACATTGCCAGGTACAGCCAGTGCTGAGCTGTCCTTTTAGAATTACTGATGGTGTGGAGTCTGGGATCAGAACGGTAGATTTCCTTCCTTTAATGGAAATGAGGGACCAGTTTTGTTTTTAAAACAATCCAGCAGCCTCAATGTCACATTCAGATTCACAGAGCTGCACAGCATGGAAACAGATCTTTCAGTCCAACTTGTCGATGCCAACCAGATATCCTAAAATCTAGCCCCATTTGCCAGCATTTGGCCCATATTCCTCTACCCTTCCTATTCATAGACCCATCCAGATGCCTTTTAAAAGTGCTGAAACTATACCAGCCTCCACCACTTCCTCTTGCAGCTCATTCCATACACGCACCACCCTCTGAAAAAGATGCACTTAGATCCCTTCTAGCTTTAAACCTATGCCCTCTGGTTTGGGATTCCCAACCCTAGAGAAAAGACATTGTCTATTTACTCTATCAATGCCCCTCATGATTTTAGAAATTTCTAAAGTCACCCTTCAGCCTCCAATGCTCCAGGGAAAATAGTCCCAGACTATTCAGCCTCTCCCTGCAGTTTAAACCCTTCAACCCTGGCAACATCTTTGTCAATCTTTTCTGAACCCTTTCTAGTTTCACAACATTCTTCCTATAGCAGGAAGACCAGAATTGAACACAGTATTTCATCGATGTTCTGTACAGCTGCAAAATGACCTTCTAACACCTATACTTCATGCACTGACCAATAAAGGCAAGCATACCAAATGCCTTCTTCACTATCCTGTCTACCTGTGACTCCACTTTCTTCATGGAGATCCTTTTCATTTCCAGTTATCTGAACCATTCAGAAGCTGGGAATACTGCAGCGAGTAACTTCCCTCCTGACTCAACAAAGCCTGTCCACTATCTACAAGGCACAAGCCAGGAGTGTGATGGAATACTCCCCACTTGCCTGGATGGGGGCAGCCCCAACAACACTCAAGAAGCTTGACACTATCCAGGACAAAGCAGCCGCTTGATTGGCACCACATCCACAAACATCCCACTCCCTCCACCCACTGATGCTCAGTAGCAGCAGTGTGTACTATCTACAAGATGCGCTGCAGAAATTCACCAAAGATCCTCAGGCAGCACCTTCCAAATCCATGACTACTTCCATTTGGAAGGACAAGGGCAGCAGATCATGGGAACACCACCCCCTGCAAGTTCCCCTCTAAGCCACTCACCATCCTGACTTGGAACTATATCGCTGTTCCTTCACTGTCACTGGCGCAAAATTCCCTCCCCAAGGGCATCATGGGTCTACTACAGCACATGGACTACAGCAGTTCATGAAGGCAGCTCATCACCACCTTCAAGGACAACTAGGACAGACAACAAATGATGGACCAGCTCTCATCACATGAGATAATATAGAGAAACAAACTCATTCTCAAACTGTTTCAGTGTAATTTTTTGAAGCTACAATTCCCTGACATGTTATTGAAGGTCTGCTCAGTCATGTGTGTTCGTGACCAAATTCTCCGATTAAATGCTGCATTGTGACAGCGGAGGAGAACAAGTCCCTGGATATCAACACACAGGTGAATGGCCTCAAGCGTGTTCTGCCATTCAGCAAGATAGTGGCTGATCTGTAAACTTCACATTCGCAGCTTTCAATAACTCACCTCCTGTCTCTCCTCCAATTGTGATTTTATTGAAATAATTGCTCAGAAAGATGGTAACAACACTCTTGGTCTCCAATTTGAGGGGGTTGGATTGGTGGGGGGGGGGGGGGGGTGGGGGGGGGGGGGCAGCGGGAAGGGGATGGTGGGAAGCTGGCTCTGCTCAAATCTTTGACATCACCAGTTGGTGGCACAATGTTTACTCATTGTCCACCGTGGTGGTTAATTTCCCCCAACTCCTGACCCAAAGTCAGCTTGTTTCGATGTCACATTCTGCCAAAGGGGTAAGAATTAGTCTCTTGGGCAACGTTGGGATAAGAGTATTGACCAGTAAGAGTTCTGTCTAGTGAGGCAGGAAGTTGAGTTCAAGCCCTGCTCCAATCACCTGAGTTCATTGTTGGGCTGATGCTCTCAGGGCACTGATGAGGGGATGTGTTCTCCTGTACATGGACCAGTTAAACAAGGATAACATGTACTCATTTGCATACATATGACAATAAAGCTAATTCTAATTCTGAGTGAAGTGGGTTATCTCAGTACAACAGGACCTTGATCAGATGGCCCAATGGGCCGAGGAGTGGCAGATGGAGTTTAATTTAGATAAATGTGAGGTGCTGCATTTTGGAAAGGCAAATCAGGACAGGACTTATACACTTAATGGTAAGGTCCTGGGAAGGGTTGCTGAACGGAGGCCTTGGAGTGCAGGTTCACAGCTCCTTGAAAGTGGAGTCTCAGATAGGACAGAGAAGACAGCGCGTGGTACGCTTGCCTTTATTGGTCAGTGCATTCAGTATAGAAGTTGGGAGGTCATTTTGCAGCTGTACGGGCACTGATTAGGCCACTTTTGGAATACTGCATTCAATTCTGGTCTCCCTGCTATAGGAAGGATGTTAAGAAACTAGAAAGGGTTCAGAAAAGATTTACAAGGATGTTGCCAGGGTTGGAGGGTTTGAGCTATAGGGAGAGGCTGAATAAGTTGGGACTATTTCCCCTGGAGCATCAGAGGCTGAGGGGTGACATTAGAGGTTTATAAAAATCATGACAGGCATGAATACGGTAAATAGACAAGGTCTTTCCCTGGGGCAGGGGGCATGTCTAACTAGAGGCTATAGGTTTAAAGGAGAGGGGAGAAAGATTTAAAAGCAACTTGAGGGGTAACTTTTTCCACAGAGTGGTGGGTGTATGAACAAGCTGCCAGGGAAAGTGGTAGATGCAGGTAAAGTTACAATATTTAGGCAGGTTCATTGATAGGAAAGGTTTAGATGGATACAGACCAAATAGGACTAGATTCATTTGAGATAGCTGGCAGGTGCAGACAATTTGGAGCAAAGGGTCTGTTTCCATGCTGTACATCTGTATGACTCAAGCAGATGCATCGAATCCAAATATTTGAGGGAGAGCAGGGAATTTTCCTTGGTATCGTCACTAATACTTCTTCCCAGCCAAGAAATCAGATTGTCTAGTCATTGTCATGGTGCTGTTTGTGGAATCTTGCTGTGTATAAAGCTGGCTGCTGGGTTTCCTACCTTACACTGTGATGACACTTGAACCAGTATCTCACTGGCTGTAGGATATCCTGCAGTTATAAAAGGTCCTCATGTAAGTTATTTCAGAAGGTCTGGGTAGTGTCCCTGCCTCTGTGGCAGGAGCTCTGGGTTCAAGTCTTGAAGGTCAAGGAAGTAGAAATAGACCATTCAGCCTATCATACTGCTGTAATAAGATCATGGCTGATCAAATAACTCTCAACTCCATTTTCCTGCCTTTTCCCCACATCCCTTCATTCCTTCACTGATTAATGGGTACTTTTGGAACATGGTCAAGCAGATCAAGCAACAGTTCCAAATCCTTCCAAAATACAGTGGCAGATGGTCAACCAGGAGAGATTGTCTCCAGCACAGGGCTGACTATCGATGTTGAGTCTTTGACATCAGGTTCCACAGCTCCAAGTGGGAAAGGTTCATGTTGTCACAGTAACTCCCAACTCCTTGTTGACTGGAAAGCCAATGTGGATCAGATTAGTGCCCAACAGGGTTGGGGTCCGATCCCCATTCTGGCCAGCACTGGGTGATTTGAGAGCTGCCTCCTCACTCCATCCATGACGGAGAGACTATGGGTCAGCCCTGCCCTTGAGCGGACATCACCACTGAGTGAAATGCCAGCTGAAAGCCGAACCTCTTTACAAATGAATATGGGGCAGATTCTGGACCTTCTGTGAAATGCAGTATTCATTAACAGTATTGGGATGGCCCTTGAGGCCACATTACTGCTCAATGTCCTAAATAAACAAAGACTGATGAGGGTCCGTTCCAGAGAGACAGGAGAATTTAAAGAGGAATAAGGAATCACAAAAATTCACCAAAAATGTTGCACCTCTGTCTTACACAGAAAGAGACCAGGAGCAGCAGCAGGCCATTTGGTCCTTTGTGCCTGCTTCCTGATTCATTATGATTATGGCTAATTGTCCAACTCAGGAGGTGATGGTCCAGTGCTATTAACTCAATGCTATTAATCCAGAGACCCAGGTAATGATCTGAGGACCTGGGTTTGAATCCTGCCACTGCAGATGGCATTAATTGTTTAATGGTGACCATGAAGCTGTTGTTGTAAAAGCCCATCTGGTGTACTAGTGTCCTTTAGGGAAGGAAATCTGCCACCCTTACCTGGTCTGGCCTACATGTGACTCCAGACCACAGCAACCTGGTTGATTTTTAAACTGCCCTCTTGTCAATTAGGGATGAGCAATAAATGATGGTCTAGACAATGATGACCATGTCTAATGAATGAAAAAAATGGTCTCTAGAACATAGAACATAGAACATTACAGCGCAGTACAGGCCCTTCGGCCCTCAATGTTGCGCCGACCTGTGAAACCAATCTGAAGCCCATCTAACCTAAACTATTCCATTATCATCCATATGTTTATCCAATGACCATTTAAATGCCCTTAAAGTGGGCGAGTCTACTATTTTTGCAGGCAGGGCATTCCACGCATTCTCCCATACCCCAAGAACTACATCTAATTCCTTCTTTAAAAACACATTCATGTGTTGGCTTCAACTGCTTTGTGGCATAAAATTCCACAGGCTCAATATTTTTCTGCTTTGTACCAGGATTCAGTACCCAGGCACCTTTGTATCCAATATGTGCTGCAAGTAGTGACTTGTAAACTTTTCACATGAGTACATGTGACAATAAATCTAATTCAATTCAATTCATCTCAGTTCTAACAGAACAACACATTATCCTTAGACTGTGACCCCGGTTCTGGACTCCCCAGTCATTAGGAACATCTTTGTGCTTAACCTGTCCAGTCCTGTTATAGGTTTTTGAGATTTCCCCTCCTCTGTGTAAATTCCAAGTGAATATAATCCTAACTGATCCAGTCTCTCTTCATACATCGGCCCTGCCATCCCAGGAATCAGTCTGGGAAACCTTTGCTGCCCTCCTTCTATAGTACAAACATCCTTCCTCAGATAAGGAGGCCAAAACTGCATACAAATTCCAGGTATGGTCTCACCAAGGCCCTGTAAAATTGTAGCAAGACATTCCTACTCCTGTACTCAAATGCTTTCACTATGAAGGTCAACATACCATTTACCTTCCTCACTGCCTGCTGCACAAGGACACCCAGGTCTCATTGCACACACTCCCCCACTTTACCCGTCTATCAATCATTCAGATGAAATTGGCCTTCCTATTTTTGGTCCCAAAGTGGATAACCTCACATTGATCCACATCATACTGCACCTACCTTGCATTTACCCACTCACACAGCCTCCAAATCACACTGAAGCAAAAACAGAAGTAGCTGGAAAATCTCAGCAGGTCTGGCAGCATCTAAGAAAAAAAATCAGTTAACATTTCGGGTCCGGTGACCCTTCCTCAGAACTCCGAACCCTCAGAATGCTGAAGCATCTCTGCTTCCTCCTCACAGCTCACCCTCCCACCCAGCTTTGTATCATCTGCAAACGTGGAGGTATTACTTGTAGTTCCAATGTCTAAATTATTAGTAAGTAGTTTGAATAGCTGGGGTCCTAGCACTGAGCCCTGCTGTATCCCATGACTCACTGCCTGCCCCTCAGAAAATGACCCATTTTTATTCCTTTTCTTAGTTTGCTATCCATCAGCCAGCTCTCTAGCCATCTCAATACACTAACACCTCCCAATGCCATGCACTTTCATTTAAGGAGGCAGATTACCACCACCTTGTCCAGGGCAATTAAGGATATGCAATAAATACTAGTCCAGCCAGCAATGCCCTCATGACATGAATGAGTAAATACCTGGGGTTTGTTACCCAAGTGGCCAGCACATTGACCTTTGGACATCGCACACGCAAGCACTGGAGGTAATTCTGGTGATGTTTGACAGTTGCTGGGGGGTATATTCGGGGATTTTTCAGATAATCCAGTATCCCATTTCCTGTTCACACTGATTCATGATGAGTCAGCATCAAAGGAAAATTGACAAAACAAAGAATCAGCACACAGGAGGAGACAGTTCAGCCAATTGAGGCTGTACTGGCTTCAAAATGTTTCTAGTCTACTCTCCTCACCGCCCCCACACCCACCTTCCACTTGATCTATATCATTATAGTGAATGTCACATCCATCCACTGTCCAAGTGTGAGGGTCCCTGCCCCAGTTACCCTCTCAGTAGGTTCCACACGAACTGGCCACTTCAGGATGAAACAATTATTCTTCAAATCCCTCCTAATCCTGCAAATCTTCACTCTGCAAAGGGGAATGAGCCCTTTGGATCCTCTGTCTGAGGACCTCAGAATTATATCCACTCCCTCAAGTCTCGCTCAGCCTCCTCTGTTACCATGGGGACTACGTAACAGAAATCCCCCCGACCAGCAACATCCTCACAAATCCTCTCCAGCACAAATAACGTGGTTTCAAATGGATGGGATTGGGATAGATCCCAGACAATGTCATTCCAACAGCATACTCACCACCACCATTTTTGTAACACAGGTAGGGAAATCGCCAAACGTTACCCAGTCCCACAGCAAACCCTACACAGGACATGATGAAATCCATCTGTCGTGTCCATGTCTCTCGCTCCGACACCGGATCTTTGACACAACCGTTTGTGACAACGAGAGGAGTCAATACAGATTTATCTTCCTGACCAGACTCGGGGTCACCAGCCAGTTCAGTGTTTTCGCTTTCAGGGGCACGGGGACAGCCAATTCCACCTGAAAATAAAACAGGCACAAGACAACAACAGACAGGCATTATTCCAGCACCAGTCACAAAACCACCATCTTTTAAAGTGTTTACACACAGTAAAGGTACTATCCAAAAAGGTACTTACCCTTAAATGTAGGAAAAAGCAGTCAAATTATACAAACGAAAACTCCATGGGTGGCACTCCCCGAGCACTGACCCTTGCTGAACGCGCGCACCACCCCACCCCCTCCCCCTGCCCCTCCCCCTCCCGTGACATTTACAATGGGCCTGCAGAGAGAGGGGATGGTGGGGTCATTGAGCCAGTTATTGAACATCCCTGGCCATTGTTCTGGGGAACCTGCGTTCCAATCTCTTCATTGCAGACCGCAGCATTTGAAGTCAGTGGCGATCTGAAAATAAAAGCTAACCTAATAGTGACCATGTTGTTACAAATAATCCCATCTGCCAAATGCCCTTTTAGGGAAGGAAACTGCCATCCTTACCTGGGTCTGGCCTACATGTGACTCCAGACCCACAGCAATGTAGCTGACTCTTAGTCCCACTCTAGGTAATACCAAGATCCCATTAATGAACAAAACTAAATTCCGTTCTGCAATGGTGATTTAACTGGGCTAAAGATCTGTGAAACAGAGCTCAAATCCCAATTTGACACGCTTGGAAATTTGAATTCTGTTTTAAAAGAATCTGGAAATAGCAATCTGGTCTCAGACCAAGTGACCATGAATATCATTCTGCAAAGATGGTGAGAATTAGTCAGTTTGGACAGGATATAAAAAGCAAAGAATTAAAGATTATTAATGAGGGGAAACAGAGTACAAGAGAAAGTCAGTCAAAAGTATAAAGTCAGGAAACGTTTGCCAGATATTTAAACAAAAACAAACAGCTAATGAAGTAGATGACAGTCCTATAGAAAAGGAGTCTGGGGAATTAGTAATGTAGGGTAAAGGAGATGGCAAATGAATTGAACAGACATGTTGCATCAGTCTTCACTGGAGATGAAACAAACACCCCAAAATAACTGAAAGAGAGGGGGAGGAACTAAACAAAATTCCAATTACCAGGGAAGTAGTAAGCCATTGGAAACATGAGTTGAAAGTCCTCAGGTCCTGATGGATTTCATCTGAGGATCTTAAGTAGCTAGAGAGATAGTTAGTGCATTAGTTTTAAATCTTCCAAAAATACTCATTAGATTCAGGGAATATTCCTTTTATATTGGAAAATTGCTAACTTAACTCCCTTATTCAAACAGGGATAGAGGCAGAAAGCAGGAAACTATTAGCCAATTAGCATCACATCTATTCTTGTCGCAAAGTTAAAGTTATTATTAACGACATTATAACTGGGCACTTGGATAAGTTCAAAGGTAATCAGGCAGAGCCAACATGGTTTTGTCAAGGGGAAGTCATATTTAACGAATTTAGTGGAGTTATTTGTAGAAGCACCTTGTGCTGTAGATAAAGGAGAATCAGTGGGAGGTACTATATGTAGATTTCCAGAAGGCATTTCATATGGTGCCAGATCAAAAAGGTTTATGGTAGTGTCGGGTAAAGGTGATGTCATCTCAGGGTTGTGCCCCAAGAGGGTGAGTGTAAGAGAGAACAGTGCTGGCTTAATCTGAGGGTCACCATGCCTCAGACAAAGGGAGAGATTGAGGAGGGAGTGTCTCAGACTGGTACAGGAATTGCATCCATGCTGTTGACACTACAGTGTCACAAACTAACTGTCCAGCCAACTGAACTAACCGACTCCTTTGTGGTGTATGTTTGCTGATGACAAAGATAGGTAGGAAAGTGAGTTTTGGAGAGGCTACACAAAAAAAAGGATCCTGCAAAGGGACGTAGATACATTCATTGATTGGGCAAAGATGTGACAAATTGAGGAATGTGGAAAAGTGCACTATTGTCCATTTAGGCAGACAGAATTAAAAAAGCAGCAAATTATCCAAATGGGGAGAGGCTACAGAGGGATCTGGGTGTCCTAGTGCATGAACCAAGGTTAGTGTGCAAGTAATCAGGAAAGCTAATAGAATGTTATGGCTTGTGAGGGGAATTGAATGCAAAAGTAGGTTGTTATGCTTCAGTTATACAGGGCATTGGTGAGACAACTACAGTAGCGTGTAAGTATAGTGACCAGTCTTGCACAGAAGGACGTTAATGTATTGGAAGCTGATCAGAGAAAGTTTGCTAGACTAATAGCTGGAATGAGCAAGTTGCCTTGGAGAGACTAGGCCTGTATTGTAAGCATGGGCTGAATGGCTTCTTCTGTGCTATAACGTTGTGTATGCTTACATTTATGCCTTTTATGTAGAAACACATTCCAACACACAACACAGAAATATAATCAGACAAGAATTAACATTGATTGAAAGGAGCAGCTGGGAGGCCTAACAAAGGCTTAGTCAAAGAGGGAACTTGTAATAAAGGCCTTACAGGAAGAACAAGCAGAGGCTTGAGAAGGGAACTCCAGGTCTCAAGGCGCAGGCACTAAGCGGAATGAAGGAAGTGGAAGATACACAAGAGGAATGGTTTGGACGACATGTAGACAGATGAGACAATTGATGAATCTACCCAGTGGCCACTAAGTCTTGGACTCCCTAACCAGAGACAGGAGCAGGCCATTCAACCGCTCTCCATTAAGATGGAACCATAGGGAGTAAAGCAAACTGAGGAGTGGGTGATAACAGGCTGTATGTGATCAGCAAGTCCTGATCAGTTTAGTACAAGGAAACATCTCCATGGGAGAGCCATAGCAACCAAGAGGCTCCTCTTAGTTCCTGGTAGTTACCAGACAAATCTCAAGTCAGTCAAACCAAATCCAGCACAAACTAGCAGGAGCTACTGTCTGCCTCAAGCGACTGTACTTAATTAAAATCAAACTAGAACAGATTGTTCAGGCAGTGCCAAGATGAGAAACCATCCCACTCACACCAACTCCTGCAAAAACACAAATCAAATTAACTGGCTCCTGTTATCTGTGTTGCTAGGACAGCCATTTCATAATCAGGCCTTTAGAATATCCAGTGTATCCAATACTGCGGCCACTAGATTTACTCACTTTGAAAGATACAATTACTAGAAAAAAACTGGTTAGGAAATGGATGCAGTTGTTTCCATTTAGAAGGCAAAAAGACTGAATTAAATCCTGTTGCTCCTGACCAACCCAGTGCCAAAGCATCAAGAGCAGTCCTTGCTGCTCACACACCACATTCCAAAAATTGTCAGGTTGTCTTTTCTGTGTCACTTTCATCACATTCTCTCCTTCAATCAGCCTGAACCAAAAACTCAAGTTCTAGCTTAATACCAGTGACTAAAATGGCCAGATTCCATGGCTAGGCTGTGCACATGAACTAAAGTAGTCCCAGGGTCTCATGGGGATGATCAATGGATAATCAAAACCAGGGGCCTAAGACCTCTAAATGACTTCAAAAAGGGGGAAAAAAAGAGATCTTTTACATTCATATCAAGGTGTAGAGCTGGATGAACACATCAGGCCAAGCAGCATCAGAGGGGCAGGAAAGCTGACGTTTCGGGTCTAGACCCTTCTACATTTATATAGTGCTTTTCACCTTCAGAAATCTCACTATGCTTCCAGCCAATGGAGTATTACCACTGTTGTAACATGGGAAATACAACAGCTGATTTGAGGTTAATAAGATCCCACAAACAGGATTGTGATACATGGCAAAAAAAAAAAAATCTGTTTTGTTACCCTAACAGAGGGATCAATTAGTCGGGACAACAGGAATAACTGCCCAGCTTTTCCAAAGTAATCCGACAGAAACTAAATTCAACAGAAAAGGAACACAGAGCCTTACTGTAACATCTCATCCAAAACACAGCAACTCCCTCAGCACTCGCACCACCCCCACCCCAATAAACAGCTTCATCTGAGAGAGATAGTAGGAACTGCAGATGCTGGAGAATCTGAGATAATAAGGTGTAGAGCTGGATGAACACAGCAGGCCAAGCAGCATCAGAGGGGCAGGAAGGCTGACGTTTCGGGCCTAGACCCTTCTTCAGAAATGGGGGAGGGGAAGGGGATTCTGAAATAAATAGGGAGGTGGATAGAAGATGGATATAGGAGAAGATAGGTGGAGAGGAGACGGACAGGTCAAAGAGGCGGGGATGGAGCCAGTAAAGGTGAGTGTAGGTGAGGAGGTGTGGAGGAGATAGGTCAGTCCAGGGAGGATGGACAGGTCAAGGGGGCGGGATGAGGTTAGCAGGTAGGAGATGGGGTTGGGGCTTGAGGTGGGAGGAGGAGATAGGTGGGAGGAAGGACAGGTTAAGGAGGCAGGGACGAGCTGGGCTGGTTTTGGGATGCGGTAGGGGGAGGGGAGATTTTGAAGCTTGTGAAGTCCACATTGATACCAATGGGCTGCAGGGTTCCCAAGCGAAATAGGAGGTGCTGTTCCTGCAGCCTTCGAAGGTTGATTCAGGTTGATTGTCAGATTCTCTGGGGTTTCTCTGTCATCCCACAGGGAGCTGCCCCCAAACCATCGGCAGGGCACGGGCTCCCCAGCCCCGGGGGGGGGCACACACCAGCTCCCCAGAGAATTCCCGTGGGGGTGGGGGATCACTGCCCAGGGTCACCTTTTTGGGGGGGTGGCCTGTGGGTGTTCGGGGTCACAATGAGGGGTATTCACTCTGGGTGGGGGGAAAATCACACAGGGAGTGGTCGCGGTATGGAAGTGAGCTGTCTGACAGTGCATGATGTGGGAGTCGCAGACCACCTCACCCATACATTGGGCTGAATGGCCTCATCCTCCTCTTTCAGATAGATGAGATGAAGTGACCCAGGTGCAGTATAAATCAGGAAGAGAAAGTACACTGCAGTGTAGGTCATATGAACCGAGCTGACGTCCCAGTCACTTTTGTAATATCCCAGAGGGTAGCTACTGCAGGGAAAGGCATAATGTCACTGAATAAATTCCCCTCAGCCTCTTTCTGCTCACCAATCTCACAGGCAGTGTCTCAGCGAAGCAATTTGATTCAAACCATTATAGATCAAGAGATTTCAGAGCTCTCTCACAGCCAGAGACACGCAAACATATTCACACAGGCACCCACACACAGAGAGACTTCTGCACCGAGAGGCACACACACACATTTATATACAGAGGCACAAATACCAAGAGAGACACAGACGCAGACATATTTATACAGGCACACGGATACTCCCACACAGCCACACTGCAGCACATTTGCAGGTAGTTTGAAGGAGGGAGGGGACAAAGGTCAGGCTGCAGTAGGAACAAGGAGCTCGATTGTCTCAGTATGGAGCAAGCAGCCATTGTGCTGGTCCTGAAGGTCAGGGAAGGATTGTATTGCAAACCTCATTCACTCAGAGCATTGAGAATGACGCCATAGACTCCCCGCTGCGAGCTGTTTCAGAATTAAACAGCTGCTCAGTTACGTTTCATTTCCAAAAATATTTCAAATCAGGACAATGATTCTGCTGGGATCGGAAGTCCTGGTGACTCTCGGATCACTTCTTTTCGCCTCCTCTCTCCGTGCTTTCCTTCTCTCTGCCCCTGTTTCACTCCCTCCTTCCCTCCCTCTACATTTTTCTTCCCCCCCCCCCCTCACTGCCTGAGAGTTATGCCTCACTGTTTCTCTCCCTCTCCATTTCTCTCGGTTTTACATCCTTTTCCCACTCCCCCTACCCCTAACCCTAACCCCCGCCCCCGTCTGTTTCTGTGAATGAAACTATCAGAATGATGATCTTCAGAGTGGTCTGTTCGTACGCTAGCGTTACTGTATCGAGTACCTCTGCAGTATTCCTTATTTAATTCAGGATTCAATGGGACGGTGGGGACAGGGACAGGTGACAAATCAGGATTAGGTTGAAGCAGTCTGTGTCTCAAACAGTAAACGGTCAGGACAGCGCACGCAATCATCATTACACAGATTCTAAATCTCTACCGAATATTCGTGTCCTTAGAGTAATGCTGCTCAATATTTTGGTCACTTTTCTGTATCTCTTTTTCTCCTTTTGTCACTTTCTGCCCCCGTTCATTCTTTACTCAGTCTCTTCTGCCTGATTCTCTCCAAATCTCTTTCCCTCCTCCTCTCAATATTGAAACAAAAAGGTTTCCTTGTCTTTTTTCTAAAAAAAAGGGGTGGGATTGCTGTAAGAAATAATAGAGCATTTCTGACAGAATTGGCTAGGAGTATTTCCTAGTCAGTGTGTCTCCGTCCTGCGGTGCATGTGTGAACAAAGACATTGAAATAGTTCCTTGTTTCTCGGAAGTGTAACAGCACTGAGGCGCTTCAATCGAGATGAGCCAGAGCCCGTCTCTATTCAGCTATTCTCCGAGCTGCTGTTATCACAGGAATTCCCCGACAGATGCAATGCCATATTGTGAATATTGAGCACGCACGGTCTATTGGGAGGTTGTTGCTAGAATCCGCAGAGGCTTTAACCAGACCGTGATTCCCTCAGTGATGTCGCTGCCCCTTCCTATCGACGCCGTCAGGGATGGGAGATTCAGTGGGCAGAGATGATATGTTCTGATTATCATTACAAATAGTTCGGGAGCAGAGTGAGGACGGTTATAGTAGCGAGGGAGAGAGAACGAGCGAGGGGCCGAAGGAGACAGAAGATAAAGGCAAAAGCCTGAATAAAAGCAAAAATCAGTCTAGCAGTGAGAGAGAAAACACTGCAACACACACAGCAGAACACGTCAGTCCACTGACGTCTCCAATGGGGAATGTCACTTTGAGAATTAAAATGCTGTGGATGTGCTGGAATGTCCACTGCAGAGTGGCGGAGAGCCGGGACCTCGACAATCCTCCGTGCTCAGCTCCTGATCTCAGGGGAAGCAGCGAGCACACTCCTGGGTGGTCAAATAATACAAAGAAAGCAAGGCTAACATCATTGTTAGCCCCACACTTCCATCGGGAGAAGGAGAGCACTGTGAAGGAAGCAAGTTTCCATTGTCCCCAAACACTCCTGGGACAGGGACAGCACGGGGTTAGATACAGAGTAAAGCTCCTTCTATACTGTCTTTCCCCACCCACCACCCCGCGCAAACACTCCCAGGCCAGGGATAGCACGGGGTTAGACACAGCTGCTTGGCCTGCTGTGTTCATCCAGCCCTGCACCTTGTTGTCTCGGATTCTCCAGCATCTGCAGTTCCTACTATCTCTACATTCTTTGTTTTTTTTTGATGGGGTCAGTCAATGTGACCATTATTGAAGAAGAGAGTAAGGGATTAACCAGGAAACTACAGACCAGTCACTCAAATCTTGGTTATGGGGAAATTTTGGAAGCAATTCGGAGGGACAGAATTAATATGCATTTGGAGGCACCAACATTAAACAACATCAGCATGGTTTTGTTAGGGAGTGGTCATTTCTGACCAACTGGATTAATTTTTCACCCAGGTAACCTGACAGCAATGTATCTGATGTAGTCTCCTTGGAGATCAGCAAGGCTTTTGATAAGGAGCCACATGGGAGGCTGACAGCAAAGTATTGAGTCCATGGGATGGAAGGAAATTTAGCTAATTGGATTCAGAATTGGCTGGATGGCAGGAAGTGGGGGTGATGGTGGAGTGCTGTTTATCTGACGAGGATAGTGTGACCAGTGGAATTCTGCAGGGATCAGTATTGAGACTGTAACTGTTTACAAACATTAATGGAGAAACAAAGTGAATGTACTAGTGCCAAATTTGCAGATGACAAAAAAAAAGGTGGAAAGGCAGGTTATGAGGAGGATGCAAACAGCTTAGAGGTATTGTTAGGTTAAAGGAAGTGGGTAATGGAGTTTAATGTGGGAAAATTGAAGCTGTTCATTTTGGAAGGCAGAACAAAAGAATGAGTATTATTGAAATGAGGAAAACTACAGGAAGCTGCAACACAAAGGGACTCAGGGGAACATGTACATGAAACACAGAAAGCTAGCACACAGGTACAGCAGGTAATCAGGTAATCAGGAAGGCTAATGCAACGTCAGCCTTTATTTCAAGGGGATTGGAGTATAAGAGTAGGGATGTCTTACTGCAACTGTACAAGGTGCTGGGGAGACCACATCTGGAGCACAGTGAGCAGTTTTGGTTCCCTTAATTAAGGAAAGGTAGCACTTCATTAGAGGCAGTTCACAGAAGGTTCACTAGGATGATCCCCGAGATGGAGGGATTGCCTTATGAGCAAAGGTTAAACAGGTTGGACTCTACTCACTGGGGTTTAGAAGAATGTGAGGTGATCTCATTGAAACGGCTCAGATTCTTAAGGGGCTTGACAGAGTAAATGCTGAGAGGATGTTTCCCTCATGGGAGAGTCTAGGACCAGAGGGTATAGTCTTAGGATAAAGGGGTGCTAATTGAAGACTGAGATGGAGGAATTTCCTTCGAGGGTTGACGGTCATTGAACTCCTTGTCACAGCTGTGGGGGCAGAGTCCTTGTGTATATTTAAGGTTGAGATCGATAGATTCTTCATCAGTCATGGAAATCAGGGATTGTGGAGAAAGGGTAGGATAGTATATTAAAGAATGTTGGATCAGCCATGATCACATTGATAGGCAGAGTGCAGAGCAGACTCAAGAGGCTGAACAGCCTACTCCTGTTGCTATTTAAGAAATATGGGTGTTCTTTCTGGCTGGACATCTATGTCCAGTGGAATTTCACAGGGGTCAGTTATTTGTGGTCTGTATTTAAACTTGAATGTAGGAGGTTTGATCAGTGTGTTTTGTGTTTGGGAATGAAAATTCTGTTCCAAAGGGTCGCTGGACCCACAACGTGAATTCCAATTTCTCTCCACAGATGCTGCCAGACCTAAGATTTTCCAGCATTTTCTGTTTTCATTTCTGATTTACAGCAGATGCAGTTCCTTCGGTTTGAAGTGATGTTTGATCCATATAAAATGTTGGTCAGGCCACAGCTCGAGTATTGTGTGCAGTTCTGGAATCCACATTACAGGAGGGATGCAATAGCACTGGAGAGGGTACAGAGAAGATTTACCAGGATGTTATCTTGGGGCTGGACAGTTCCATAGAAATATAGAACATAGGAACAGTAGAGGCCATTTGGCTCTTCAAGTCTGCTCCACCATTCAGGTAGAAAAAAAGATTGGACAGACTGGCGTTAGAGGAGACTGATGGGCAACATGACAGATGTATAAAACTGAGGGACACAGGCAGGAAGAAACATATCCCCTTGGTGGAAGGATCAATGACCAGGGAAGGTTTTGGTTTAAGAATTAAGGGGCAGGAGGTTTAAAGGAGATGTATGGGTGATAGGAATCTGGAACTCACTGCCTGTAAAGTGTGGGAGAGGCAGAAACCCCCTATATTTAAGAGGGGTAGTAGGAACTGCAGATGCTGGAGAATCCGAGACAACAAGGTGCAGGGCTGGATGAACACAGCAGGCCAAGCAGCATCATAGGAGCAGAGAGGCTGACGTTTCGGGCCTAGACCCTTCATCAGAAAAGGGGGAGGGGAAGGGGGTTCCGAAATAAATAGGGAGAGAGTGGGAGGCGGATAGAAGAGGGATAGAGGAGAGGAAACAAACAGGTCGAAGAGGCGGGGATGGAGCCAGTAAAGGGGAGTGGAGGTGGGGAGTTAGGAAGGGGATAGGTCAGTCTAGGGAGGACGGACAGGTCAAGGGGGTGGGATGAGGTTGGTCGGTAGGAGATGGAGGTGCAGCTTGAGGTGGGAGGAGGGGATAGGTGGGAGGAAGATGAGCTGGACTGGTTTTGGGATGCGGTAGGGGGAGGGGAGATTTTGAAACTTGTGAAATCCACATTGATACCATTGGGCTGCAGGGTTCCCAAGCGGAATATGAGTTGCTGTTCCTGCAACCTTCGGGTGGCATCGTTGTGGCACTGCAGGAAGCCCAGGATGGACATGTCGTCTGAGGAATGGGAGGGGGAGTTGAAATGGTTCGCAACTGGGAGGTGCAGTTGTTTATTGCAAACCGAGCATAGGTGTTCTGCAAAGCGGTCCCCGAGTCTCCGCTTGGTTTCCCCGATGTAGAGGAAGCCACACCGGGGACAGCGGATGCAGTATACCACATTGGCAGATGTGCAGGTGAACATCT
>NC_063347.1:1231120-1233772 GCF_021869965.1 Rhincodon typus
CGTCCCTGCCTCCCTAACCTGTTCTTCCTCCCACCTATCCCCTCCTCCCACCTCAAGCCGCACCTCCATCTCCTACCGACCAACCTCATCCCGCCCCCTTGACCTGTCCGTCCTCCCTGGACTGACCTATCCCCTTCCTAACTCCCTACCTACACTCACCTTTACTGGCTCCATCCCCGCCTCTTCGACCTGTTTGTTTCCTCTCCACCTATCCTCTCCTCTATCCCTCTTCTATCCGCCTCCCACTCTCTCCCTATTTATTTCAAAACCCCCTTCCCCTCCCCCTTTTCTGATGAAGGGTCTAGGCCTGAAACGTCAGCCTCTCTGCCCCTATGATGCTGCTTGGCCTGCTGTGTTCATCCAGCCCTGCACCTTGTTGTCTGTGGATATCCTCCTGCAGCTTACCATTAGCCTCCTCCTGACTGATTTTCATGTCATTTGTGAATTTCTTCACCATGCCGTACATTAAATTCCACATCATTAATATACACCACACACAGCGAGGGCCCCAGCACCAAGCCATGTGGAACCCCACAGGAAACAGATTCCCAGTCACAGAAACCTCCCTATCCCATCATCCTCTGCTTTCTGCCCCTCAGCCAATTTTGGATCCAATGTACCACGTTGTCTTGCTTCCCATTGGCTCATACTTTCTTCATCAGTCTGCTGCCAGGGTCCTTATCAAAAGCCTCACTAAAGCCCATGTAGACACATCAAATGTATTCCCCTCATTAACCCTCCTGTTTACCTCCTCAACAAATACCGTCAAATTTGTCAAACATGTCCTTCTCTTAATGACCCCACGCTGACCCTCCCTGATTAATCCAGCTCTCTCCAAATGTAGACACATTCTGTCCCTCACAATTCTGTCTGATAACTTCTCCACCATCAAGGTTAGAATGAATGGTCTGGAATTTCCTGGACTATCCCTTCCTCCCCTGTTTAATAATGGGACAATGTTGTTCCCTCCCTGCCTTGCACACTGAACCTATCCCAATTAATATTTGAGAGTTGGAATCCCTTTCTATTACTGCCTTGTTACTCTCACACGTCTCTGAAATGTGGTTATAAATGTAATCCTGTATCTCTCCCTGACTGGGTGGGGGGCTGTAGTACACACCCAACAGCATGTTTACCCCTTTTGTGGTTTCACTTTTACCCATAAGGCCCCGTCCAATGATCTGTGCAAAATGTCCTCCCTCCTCACAGCTAGCATTGATTCCTCGATCAATATTACAACACATCTCTGTCTTCTAATCTCCTCTGTACCAAGTCTGAATACCCAGGAATACCAGGAAGGTTCAGCTGCCAGTCTGCCCATCTTTCTGCCAAGTCTTGAACATAGCTCTAGTATTATAATCCCACATACCTATCCGTGCCCTCAGCTCATTGTCTTATTCCTCAGGCTCCTTGTATTAAAATATATTCCATGTATCCTTGTTAAACTCACTTCTTTATCTACATCTACTGCCTTCCAGACTCATTTATTTGTGTTTTAACTTTGAACTCCATCTCAGCCTCACTGCCGTCAGGATTCCATGTCCTTACCAATGCAGCTTAAACATCCCCAGCAGCATTTGCCAACCTTTCCACAAGGATGTTAGTCATGTTCTTGTTCAGATGTAACTTGTACAGTTCCCTCCTCCCCCAGAAACAGTCCCAATGTCCCAGGAATCTAAAGTGGTCTGTCCTGCACCAGCCACTCATTCACCTCTGTCCTCCCATTCCTACATTCGCTGTTGCATGGCACTGAGAGTAATCCACAGACTGTTACCTTTCAAATCCTGCATTTCGATTTCCACCTAACTCCCAAAAGGCTGATTCCAGGACCTCATTTCTCTGTCATGGAACTATCACCTCTGGCAGGTCGCCCTCGCCTGTCAGAATGCTCTGCAGCCAAACTGTGACCTCCTTAACCCTGATACCCAGGAGGCTTACTATCCTGGAGTCATGTTTACTGCTGCTGAACTACCCCCCTCACTAACTAATCCCCTACACCCTTCCTCACACCCGTACCCTCACCCAGGCAGCTGGAGCACCCGCAGTGCTGAGGACTCTGCTCCAGGCAGGACTCCGGAGCAACCAGCACCTTCTCTCTCTGTTCTCTGAGGCTGAAATACAGTCCGTCAGTGGATTCTCTCATTTTGTGCCTGGTGCCCTCTTCTGCCTGGCATTGCCCCTCTACCCGCACGTCCTTAAGCTGTAGGGTGACTCCATCCTGAAACCCCTCGGCCTGGGCAATGCCCTGAGGTTCCCCCAATAACTGCTCCCACTCTATAACCCGGAGGGGGGGGAGGGGAGGAGGGGGGGAGGGAGCGGTTATTCCAGCCGCAGGCATCTCCTGCACAGAGTCATCCAGACCACCAACGGGTGCTAAGTGCACAATGTGCAAATCACAGGCCTGAGCTTCCCAGACATACCTTAACTGAATAGAAATGGATCATTGTGTCTTCTTTACCCTTATTACTAGAAAAATCTTATTCTTGCTCGTGTCAGAGTCATAGAATCCCCCTTAGATCAGCTGCCAGCCTCTCGCTTCTCTATGAGGGTCCTCACCCCACCCTCTCCCCTCAGTCACACCGTCACAGGGTCCCCACCCTCTCCCCTCAGTGACACTGTCACAGGGTCCCCACCCCCTCCCCTCAGTGACAC
>NC_063347.1:1233872-1251496 GCF_021869965.1 Rhincodon typus
CCCCCTCCCCTCAGTGACACTGACTGTCACAGGGCCTTCACCTGCTCCTCTCGTATTGTTTTACTTTGTTTTTGTTGGTTTCCATAGCGTGCTCCTGGGGAATCTGGAGGCCTGTGCATTGTAATGAGGTTTTACATTCTCTGCAGTGAAGAGATGAGGCTTGGCCATTCCCAGCAACCACAGCAATGTGGTTGACTCTGAACTGCCCTCTGGGCTATTAGGGATGGGCAATAAGTGCTGTCTGGCCAGCAATGCCCTCATCCTGTGAATGAATAAAAAAAAGGAAAAAAAAATTCCGTGTATTAAGAAAAAGCACAATGCAAAACATCTGCTGTTGTTTCGTGACAGGGATCCACGGATACAAAGCAATTTGCCTAAAGGTGCAACAGGTACACAGCAGACACCATTTCCCTAGCCCTGCGCTCATCCCTGGAACATCTGGATAATAAGGATACCTACGTAAGGCTTCTACTTCTTGGCGACAGCTCTGCCTTCAACACTATAATCCCAACCAAACTAATCTCCACACTCCGAGACCTTGGTTTTTGCTCTGCCCTCTGCAACTGGATCCTCAGCTTCCTGATCCCACAGAGCACAATCAGTGAGGATAAGTAACAGCACTTCCTCTGTAATAATCCACAACACCGGGTACCCTGCAAGGATGCATACTCAGCCCCCTACTGTACTTCCTATACACCCATGACTGTGTGGCCAAATTTCATCGGAACTCCATCTACAAGTTCACTGATGACATCACCCTTGTAGGCAGGGTATCAGTGATGAGACAGAACACAGGAAGGAGATAGAGGGCTTGGTGCTATAACAACTTCTCTCTCAATGTCAGCAAAACTAAACAGCTGATCATTAACTTCAGGAAGAAAGGAGGAGAACATGCCCCCATCTACATCAATGGAGCTGAGGTGTAGGGATTTAAGAGCTTCATGTTCCTAGAAGTGACAATAACCAACAACCTGTCCTGGATCCCCACGTAGACGGTCAGGAAGACACAATAATTCCTCCTCTTCCTCATGCAACGAAGGAAATCTGACATGTCCATATGGACCCTCACCAATTTTTACAGATGCACCATAGACAGCACTATCCGGGTGCATACGGTCTGGTCTGCTCTGCCCAGGACTGTAAGAAACTACAGAAAGTTGTGAACACAGCCCAGACCATCACGAAAACCAACCTTCCATCCATGGACTCTACTTACACTTCTCGCTGCCTCAGAAAGGCAGCCAATATCATCAAAGACCTCTCCCACTCCAGTTATACTCTCTTGCAACATTTTTCATCAGGCAGAAGATATAGAAGTTTGAACACACGCACCAACAGGTTCAAGAACAGCTTGTCCCCTGCTGGTTTTAGACTGCTGAATGGACCTCTCTAACTTCAAACAATATTGATCTTACTAACGTTGATCGTGCTTTGTGCATCTCCTGTGCAGTATAACCTTGTACACCTCGTTCTGTCTAAGCTCCCTATGACCTGTATGCCCTTGTTTGCTATGATCTGCCTGTACTACTCGCAAAACAAAACTTTTCACTGTACTTAGGTACATGTGACAATAATAAATCAAATACAAAGAAAGCCGAATCATCCAGAAGTCAGTCAGTGTGTGCAATAGAAACGTTGTCAGAACCAGAGCTTGGGGAAGTCCTGTGTTTGTGGTGACATTACAGTACAGGAGTTTAGTTTGTATTTTGCTTTCAGCTTCTCAGGGAACAATTCCAGCTGAAGGATCCAACACCGAGGGAATGTGCTGGAGGAAACCATTAGCAGCTGTACCAGCCTGAACAAGAAGCCTTGACATAGAGACAGTGGGAACTCATCACTAGGGTTTTGGTGTTTGTCAGGAGATTGCTGGGTTCAAAAGGGAATACTGTAAGTTTTAAATCCTTTTCAGAAGTTCCTAATGAAACCTTACCAACTGCTTTGTCTAGTGTAATATAGTTTATGCTTTCTTTGTTCAATGAGCATTTTATTGCCGTGTTAAAAGTACACAGGCAGCGTCTTGTTTTCAATAACCGGCCTCTATGCTTAAAAAGGAAGAACCGTATGGTCTACAGGGTTCATTCTGAGATCTGGCTTGTCCAGTATTAACATCAGCTGAGATTGGAACGGAATAAAAACCCTCTGCTTTCTCTCCACTGATGCTGCAAGACCTGCTGAGTTTCTTCAGCAATTTCTGTTTCTGTTTGTTTCAGATCTCCAGCACCCACAGTTTATTGTTTTATTTAAAAAAAATCCTGTGATCTTTCAGCTTTCTTGAGAAACTTGTTTCTGAATTATAGAAAGTTGTTGATGTGGGAAGGGAAGACAGACAAGAAACGATGCCCCTGGGACCAATCAGAAATGGCAATTCCTTTCTGGGGCCATTGGTAAGGGGTGACTGCGTTCAGGGTGATTGAATGTTTATGTGAGGAAGCTTCCATAGAGATATCCAACCAATCGAGAAACGGAGGGACAGAGCAGGGGGTGGTTATGTTTGCAGCAAAAGCAGTGGACCCAGCTCCTGGGTATTCCCCATGGCCTGAGTCAGTGCTGAAGGGGTCATTCCACCCATCATCCCCATGTTAGCTCTCTGTAAGAGCAGTTCACTAAATGTCCCTGTTATGGAAAAGGTGAGATTAAATGAAAGAAAATCCCTGATACTCACTTTGTACGTAACAAGCATCAATGTATTTATTCAACCCTAACAGTGAACAAACTAACAGAACTACTAACAAACTGAACAATCACCCCATAACTCCTAATTATTCTCTAACTGAACAAAATTCTACCGGTATGCTTTTCCAATAAACACACGTCCCACTTACATAACCCAAGTAATAAGAAAAAGATAATAAATTAAAACTTAGTTTCTAAAAGTCTTCCAGAATGCTCCGCCTTCTCCATTGTCTCTCCAATCATAAACGCCTTTCTTCTGCTGATCCTGCTGTCAGGGATGTTTTCTCTGTGAGGACTCTTAGCTAGAAGTGCCATGGTACCTTTTATGGATAGATGGTGCTTTCTTAGAGCTTAGCGATTTCTTGTGAGAGCTAGATGCTTATTTCTCAGATGGCAGTTCGCTCTTGCACCGATTTGCAAAAACCCTCTCCTCGTATACCTTGGATAACATATCAATTTTCTTACAATAACATTGGTCCGAGGTTGTCAAAACCATCAGATTTAAATTCAATTGGCTTTCAATCGCTAAGTGCTTGGTTTAAATTAATTGGCTGATTCCAGCTAATTGCCAAAAGATCAAAACAAACCTAAGGTTTCTAATCACACAGCCACTTGATACATGTTTCCATCTTAGAACTGGCTGGACATCTTCAGCTAGATGCAGTCACTTCTTTTTCTATATAAATCTCTAAGCTTAGAAAAGCACTTTACCTCTTAAAGGAACCTCATAGTCTATACAACTTCATAACAGTCCCCTCCTCCAGTTCTCTGTAGCCAAGTCATTTTCTCTCCTCTACCAGAGCTTATCCAATTCTGGTTCATGGCCCCACTGAAGCTGAGTACAGTAGGATGTCCCTGCTCTGACAGGGCAGTGCCCCAGTGATCAAACCCCACTCCCACAAAAAATTGAATCAGAGATAGCAGAAACTGCAGATGCTGGAGAATCTGAGACAACAAGGTGCAGGGCTGGATGAACACAGCAGGCCAAGCAGCATCATAGGAGCAGAAAGGCTGACGTTTCGGGCCTAGACTCTTCATCAGAAATGGGGGAAGGGAGGGGAAGGGGGTTCTGAAATAAATAGGGAGAGAGTGGGAGGCGGATAGAAGATGGATAGAGGAGAGGATAGCTGGAGAGGAAACCAACAGGTCGAAGAGGCGGGGATGGGGCCAGTAAAGGTGACTGTAGGTGGGGAGTTAGGGAGGGGATAGGTCAGTCCAGGGAGGACAGACAGGTCAAGGGGGCGGGATGAGGTTAGGAGGTAGGAGATGGAGGTGCGGCTTGAGGTGGGAGGAGGGGATAGGTGGGAGGAAGAAAAGGTTAGGGAGGCGGGGACGAGCTGGACTGGTTTTGGGATGCAGTAGGGGGAGGGGAGATTTTGAAGCTTGTGAAATCCACATTGATACCATTGGGCTGCAGGGTTCCCAAGCAGAATATGAGTTGCTGTTCCTGCAACATTTGGGTGGCATCGTTGTGGCACTGCAGGAGGCCCAGGATTGCCATGTCGTCTGAGGAATGGGAGGGGGAGTTGAAATGGTTCGCGACTGGGAGGTGCAGTTGTTTATTGCGAACCGAGTGTAGGTGTTCTGCAAAGCGGTCCCCGAGCCTCCGCTTGGTTTCCCCGATGTAGAGGAAGCCACACCGGGTACAGCGGATGCAGTATACCACATTGGTAGATGTGCAGGTGAACATCTGCTTGATGTGGAAAGTCTTCTTAGGGCCTGGGATGGGGGTGAGGGAGGAGGTATGGGGGCAGGTGTAGCACTTCGTGCGGTTGCAGGGAAAAGTGCCGGGTGTGGTGGGGCTGGAGGGGAGTATGGAGCGGACAAGGGAGTCACGGAGAGAGTGGTCCCTCCGGAAAGCAGAACTCATCCCTCACACCCCGTCCACGCAATAAGAACCAAAAAAGAATCCCCCTCGTCCTCACATACCACCCCACCAACCTCCGGATCCAACGCATCATCCTCCGACACTTCCGCCATCTGCAATCCGACCCCACCACCAAAGACATCTTTCCCTCCCCACCCTTGTCTGCTTTCCGGAGGGACCACTCTCTCCGTGACTCCCTTGTCTGCTCCACACTCCCCTCCAGCCCCACCACACCCGGCACTTTTCCCTGCAACCGCACGAAGTGCTACACCTGCCCCCATACCTCCTCCCTCACCCCCATCCCAGGCCCCAAGAAGACTTTCCACATCAAGCAGATGTTCACCTGCACATCTGCCAATGTGGTATACTGAATCCGCTGTACCCGGTGTGGCTTCCTCTACATCGGGGAAACCAAGCAGAGGCTCGGGGACCGCTTTGCAGAACACCTACGCTTGGTTCACAATAAACAACTGCACCTCCCAGTCGCGAACCATTTCAACTCCCCCTCCCATTCCTCAGACGACATGTCCATCCTGGGCCTCCTGCAGTGCCACAACGATGCCACCCAAAGGTTGCAGGAACAGCAACTCATATTCTGCTTGGGAACCCTGCAGCCCAATGGTATCAATGTGGATTTCACAAGCTTCAAAATCTCCCCTCCCCCTACCGCATCCCAAAACCAGTCCAGCTCATCCCCGCCTCCCTAACCTGTTCTTCCTCCCACCTATCCCCTCCTCCCACCTCAAGCCGCACCCCCATCTCCTACCTCCTAACCTCATCCCGCCCCCTTGACCTGGACTGACCTATCCCCTCCCTAACTCCCCACCTACACTCACCTTTACTGGCCCCATCCCCGCCTCTTCGACCTGTCTGTCTCCTCTCCACCAATCCTCTCCTCTGTCCATCTTCTTTCTGCCTCCCACTCTCTCCCTATTTATTTCAGAACCTCCTTCCCCTCCCCCTTTTCTGATGAAGGGTCTAGGCCCGAAACGTCAGCCTTTCTGCTGCTATGATGCTGCCTGGCCTGCTGTGTTCATCCAGCCCTGCACCTTGTTGTCCCACAAAAAATGTCTGATTGAATCTCCAAGATGGTTAAATTGGTTTAATTTTACTGGTATCAAGGTCAAGACTCCCACCAGGTTTCATCAACAAACATGAAAACTTGTTTATTATAAAGAATCTTAATCTTTACCAAGTGGCAAAATAAGTTATTGATGACTTCGATATCAATCTAAATTATATTTCCTACTAAACGCAAACACACCCAATCACACAAATAGGGTTAGATGGGATGTACAGAGTTTGCATGGGCAGGAGACATCAGCAAGAAATCAGACCTTGTGGATTAAGTGTCTGGACACTGAGGATGAAATATGGTCTTTCAGTTTCTGTCGATAACCCCCTCAGTTTGGGCAGCCAGTAATTTTGACTCAGGATGTCTATTGAGTTAGCACTTCAGTTTTCACAGTCTTTGTGTATTGGCTTTAATTCAGACACAGAGAGAGAGAGAGTAAACCTTTTCACAACAGTCAGTGCTTTTATTTTCCCAGTCTCAGGGTAAGTTGATAAGGAGGTGAGAGTCTGCAGGATACTGGACTTTGTGGAGATAAAATAAGGATCTTTCAGTAAACCTTTCTGATCCATGGTCAGGCCTCAGCTGGAGAATCATATCCAACTTGGGGACTTCAGAACGCACACAGGAAATTCCCAGGAATGAGAGATCTCAGTGAATGTGCCGAGATGGAAGGAGCTGGGACTATCCTCCTGTGGGTGGACAGGGTTCAGAGATGGCCTAATTGAGTCAGGAACCAGCAGACACAGACTTGAAATAAACGGCAAGGCATTGAAAGGGGAGATGTGGAGACATTTCTTCACAGGGGGTCATGACACTGCCTGAGAGAGTGATGCTATCAGAATGGGTCGTGTCTTTGAGAAGGGAATTGGATGGATGTGTGAAGTGGACTAATTTGTGGAAATATGGGGAACAGCACAAGGAGTGGGCCAAAGTGGCTTGTTCAAGGAGACAGCACACAGCACGATAGTATGATTGGCCTCGTCCTGTGTTGTTAGATTGCATAAAACGTTGATGTTACCTGAACTGAGTTGTTTCTTTAATGATTTACCCTGGTGAGGGGTAGTCTTTCTGTTACTGCCCCATGAAACCAAACAGCCAGAGTTCAAATTTGGAAATGTCAGTTTTCCAAGTCAGAACCTGTATTAAAAAGCTGGAAAAGTGATCAGAATGCTGTTAGATATTCATAAATACACACAGATTCCCTCAGGCCCTTTAGGTATGGAGACTAGCTGGTCCTTATCCCTACTCTGGGCCTCTACATGACTCCACACCAACGTGGTTGACTCATCACTGAACTTGTGAAGAATGACTAATGAGACTCTCAATTGGATCCAGTGAATCTTTAGGGTAAGTGAGGATAGAAAATTAATGCAGGCCTTACCAGTGACCCCTGGGGCTAAAGCACATCAGTGACATGTGTATATTTACATTGTAATACCCTCAGCCACATGGGTACCACTATCAGGCCCATCTGGCCTGTATGGAATCTCTAAGAGTGCTATTCAGTTCATCCCTCCCTGCTCTGCTCTCTCCACACAGAAAACCCACACTTCACTCTTTCTGAAAATGAGATCAGAGACACTACAATGAATAAAAAAAAAATTCAAAGGGCCAGACCCCCATCTGGGGCAAACTAGAAATGTTAAAGACAGTATCAAACTTACAGGAAAAGCATCAGGTCATACAGGTGGGAGGGCAAGAGATTCGACAGAGTGTATAATAAAACAGCAAAACAAGCAACATGGACGGCAAAGTTAGAGTAAGAGAGAAAGGTATCCAGAAATATGGAAGCAGATAGTAAGAGGCTCTACAATATTTAAAACAGAAAAGAATTAACAAAGTGATAGTGGATGCTCTGGTTTTAATTTTCCAAAGCTCCTTGATTTGAGGAAGGTCTCGTTAGATGAGAAGATAGTGATTGTAACTCCTTTATTCAAAAAGGGAGACAGAAGCAGGAAACTGCCAGTCAGTGAGCTTAAAATCCATCATAGGAAAATATTCCAGGTCATTATTACGTAAGTGATAGCAGGGCACTTGGATAAGTTCAAAGTAATCAGGCTGAGTCAACATGGTTTATTTAAAAGGACAAATGATATCTAACCAACAAACCAGAGTTCTTGAGGCAGTTACATGTTCTGACGAGAAAGGGGAGCCAGTGGGTGGGTTGTGTTAGATTTCCAAAAGGCATTTGATAAGATGCAATGTCGAAGATTATTGCATAAATGGTGCAGGTCTATCAGATGGCTAACAGGAAACTCCAGCATTGGCAGTTCCCACTATCTCTGTACCATAAATGGGTGTTTTTCAGGCTGGCAGCGTGTCACAATGGTGCTGGCACCTCAAGTTTTTTGAATTTATTTCAATGATTTGGATGGAGGGACAGAAGGTAGGGTAGCTAAACTGAGAAGCATGAGAGACAGAGGAGGAGATGGCGAGAGACAGAGAGAGAGGCAGGGAGGGAGAAAGGAAGACAGAGAAAGAGAGTGAGAGACAGGGATAGAGAAAGGCAGACAGAGAGAGAGAAAGAGAGAGAGACAGACAGAGACAGACAGGAAGAGAGAAAGAAAGACTCAGAGATAGAGAGAGAGAGGCACAGAGAGACACAGAGAATGAAAGGGACAGAGAAAGGCAGACAAACTAAGAAAGACAAAGGGAGGGAAACAAGGACAGAAAGAGACAGAGAAACAAAGACAGAGAAATGTAGTCAGACTGAGGGAGGCAGAGAGAGGGAGAAAGACAAAGATGGAGAGAGAGACAGAGAGAAAGGCAGACAGAAGGAGACAATGTATGAATACACTCACTGACACACACACACACTCCACTACATCTCGACTGAGACAGATTTCTGAATAATTGTCTATGTTCAGTAGGGGGTGGTCTGCGCAGTACAGCTTCACTCTGACCTGTGTAACCATAAGGAACAAATCCTTTGTCACTTCACAATCAGCATTTGTTTCACAGCAGCCATCAACACTGAGAGCTCTGTTGCCAATGGTAACATGCTGGACAGACAAACATGCATAAATCTTTTGGTTGGCTGCTCTGCCAGTTTAATAAAATTCAAATCCAAGCGATAGTCTCTTCAGGTATTTCAGTCTAGACAAGATATTATGGTAACATTGACAAAATCAAATGCAGAATCCCTTTCTTCCCAGGCCAGCCAGTTTAATCCCAGTCCTGCAGGAACCCTTTCAACTTCTTGTTAGTGGCTCAGCCTCGTGCTGATTCCTTCTCCTGTCTCAGGCTTGGATGATGAAGTGATGTCTGCAATTTGTAAAGTTCAGAATTTCACCACTTACTGAATAACCTCAGTGGTGCTGAGGCCAATAGGCAGCCCTTACTGAAGCCAGTGCTCGCACAGAACTCCTCCAACTGCTGTTTCTCCAGTGATGGCACAGTGGTATTGTCACCAGTTGAGTAACTGAGAGACCCGGCTAATGTTTTTTTTGGGGCCCAGGTTCAAATCCTGCCACGGCAGATGTTGTAAATCGAATTCAATAAAAAATAAACAAATCTCCAATCAAGAGTCTAACAATGACCATGAATCCATTGATGATTGTCAGGAAAAGCCCATCTGGTTCACTAGGGAAACCGCCACCCCCACTTGGTCTGGCCTACATGTGACTCCGGACCCACAGCAATGTGGTTGACTCTCAATGGCCCTCTGAAATGGCCCAGCAAGCCACTCAGTTGTACCAATCACTTCAAAGTCTCAAAGAAATGAAACCAGATGGATCACCTGGCATTGACCTAGGCACCGGAAAAGATAACGGCAGGAACAGCCCTGTCGACCCTGTAAAGTCCACCTCACTAATATCTGGGGGCCACCTCACAATCAGCCTCCCAATGTGGAACCTTATTGAAAGCTTTATTGACATCCATGTAAATTATACCAAATGCATCACCTTCAAAAAATTCGTCAAGTCGGTCAGACATGACCTCCCTTTATCAAAACCATTCTGAATCTTTTTGATTAATCCCTATCTCTCCAAATGTAGATTAATTCTGTCCCTCAGAATTGCTTCCATGTTTATTTCCAGGGTCCCCCTTGCACGTTCTTTACTCATCTAGGGCTTCTGCTGTTTTGAAGCACTCCCTCAGCACTAACCCTCCGACAGTGCACCGCTCCCTCAGCACTGACCCTCCGACAGTGCGGCGCTCCCTCAGCACTGACCCTCCGACAGTGTGACACTCCCTCAGCACAGACCCTCCGACAGTGCACCTCTCCCTCAGCACTGACCCTCCGACAGTGCGGCGCTCCCTCAGCACTGACCCTCCGACAGTGCGTCGCTCCCTCAGCACTGACCCTCCGACAGTGCGGCACTCCCTCAGCACTGACTCTCCGACAGTGCGGCACTCCCTCAGCACTGACCCTCCGACAGTGCGGCACTCAGTCGGTGATGTGTTGGCCTGAACTGAAAAGGTGCTGTGCTTTTCTGACGATGTGAGTGAGGAGGAGATCCACAATCGAAGGATGGGGAAGACTCACACAGACTGGTTCACAACTGTTTATTGTTGTCCTGAGGGGTTGCTCTTGCCTTGTATTCTTGTCCATGCCACAAGATTCACACACCCCACCCCAAAATGTGTTGGCAGCAACAAAGCCCCCTGTTTTAACCTGCGGCACAATGTTCGTTCCACAGGAACCGTGCTCAATGCACCTTTGCTGCAGCAGGTTGATGGGACTGCCCCCTCTGGTGGTCTGAGTGGGGAGTGAGCTACTCCCCAGCACCGTCTCAATAGCTCAGTTTAGACTCCACACCCTGGCTGGTAAGGACTGGTCAGATGCTTGACAATCCACAATCTTGCAGCACCCACTCCACCGGCTCCTAGCTGGGCAATGTGGACAGGGCTCCTCACCTCTCTTTGTTGTCCTGCAAACAGGTCAGAGCCCAGATTCTGTCAACCTCTTTGCTGCGGTCATTTTTAAAATTCCATCACTGGATTTTTAACTTTACAGGTTACACCAAGGTAAGTAGGAAATGTTAGTTAGAGCACAGCAGGAGTGCAGTTCTGATCACCGTAGGAAGGATGGGACTGCACTGGAGGGGGTGCAGAGGAGATTCACCAGGACGCTGCCCAGGACAGAATGCTTCAGCAACAAACAGGGACTAGATCCCATGGAAGTGTTAACGTTCGAGCAGAGAAGGCTGAGGGGTGATCCTGATTGAGGTGGACATGAGGGACATAAGACAGGGTAGATCAGGAGAAATATTCCCCTATTGTAGGGGGATCAATAAGCAGGGGCACAGTTTTCAGGTAAGGAGCAGGAGGTTGAGAAGGGATCTGAGGGCGTTTTTATTCCCCAAGGGACACACTGCCTGAAACGGTGGTAGAGATGGGAAATCCTCAAGACATTTCTGAAGTGTTTAGATGAGTATTTGAAATGCTGGAGTGTAAGGGCTACAGGCTAAGTGCTGGGAAATGGCATTATAGCAGTGAGGTGCAGGACAATGGGCCAAAGGGCTGTCTCTCAAGCTGTTAAAAACTCTGGTGTAAGTATGTTGTGAAGAGGTGGTGAAGACCTGACATGGGAATTTAGATTGGTTAGACTACGTGGTTAAATGGAATACGAGGAGTATAATGTGGGAAAATGAGAGGCTGTCTATTTGGGCAAGAATAATGTTTAAATTGAGGAGAGACAGAAGAATGCTGTAGTATACAGGTATGAGGATGTCCCTAGACATGAATCACTTTATGTTAGGATGAGATATTACATGGAATTGGGAAGGTAGATAAAGTAATTCTTTTAATTCATTTGTGGGGTGTGGGTGTCACTGCCCGTCCCTAATTGCCCCTTGAGAAGTTGGGGGTGAGCTGCCTTCTTGAACCGATACAGTCCATGTGCTGTAGGTTGACCCACAATGCCTTTAGCATGAGCATTCCAGGATTTTGACTCTGCAACACTGAAGGAACGGTGATATATTTCCAAGTCAGGATGGTGACCGACTTGGAGGGAACTTGTAGGGGGTGGTGTTCCCATGTATCTGCTGCCCTTGTCCTTCTAGACGGAAGTGGTTGTGGGTTTGGAAGGTGCTGCCTGAGGATCTTTGGTGAACCTCTGCAGTGCATCTTATAGATTGTACACACTGCTGCTACTGAGCATCGGTGCTGAAGGGAGTGGGATGTTTGTGGATGTGGTACCAATCAAGCGGGCTGCTTTGTCCTGGATGGTATCAAGCTTCTTGAGTGTTGTTGGGGCTGCCCCCATCCAGGCAAGTGGGGAGTATTCCAACACACTCCTGACTTGTGCCTTGTAGATGGTGGACAGGCTTCAGAGATTCAGGAGGGGAGTTAGTTGCTGCAGTATTCCCAGCCTCTGGCCTGCTTTTGTTTATGTGGTGAGTCCAGTTGACTTTCTGGTCAATGGTAACCTGCAGGCTGTTGATAGGGAGGGTATTCAGTGATGGTCATGACTGTACTTTTCCCTGAGGGGTTGTAGGTGTGTGTGTCTCAATCATCATAGACTCCTTCATCCACACACCTACACATTGTGGCTGTCATTGTCTTGGAAACAGGTCAGGGAAGACTCACTGAGTGATGCCACTGCTGGGAGAGAGTGGTACAATGGTAATCGCCCATGATAATGCACTGGGAGCACAGGGTCAAATCCCACCTCAATCTGGGATTGAAAACCAGTCTCAATTTCATGGCCTAAGGAGAACGCATGGTCATTTATTGTTGTGTCCTTTAGGGAAGGAAATCTGCTGTCCTTACCTGGTCTTACCTACTTGTGACTCCAGCCACACAGCAGTGGGGTTGGTATTAACTGCCCCCTGAAATGGACAGTTTGGGATGGCGAACAAAAGCCAGTTTTGCCCGTGACATGGGAATCCCATCATACAAAGGGGCTGCCATTGGAGGAAAGGCCTATATATGAATTTTAGAGGAATGAGAGATTCAGAAGGAATTTGACACGGTAGATGTTAAGAGAATGGTTCTCTCCATGAGGGAATTTTGAACTGGGGGCACAGTTTCAAACTAAAGTCAGTAATGAGTGTGTTGTGAATCTGTGGAATTCTCTTCCCAGAGAGAACAAAGGAAGCTGGATCCTCGAATATACTCAGGGCTGAGTTAGACAGATTCTCGATCAACGAGGGCTGTGGTAGTTGGGGTGGGAGTGGGGCAGACAGAAAAGTGGAGTTGAGATGACTGTCAGAGCAGCCACGAGAGGGAGAGAGACAGAGAAACTGACAGAGAGGGGGCATAGAGAGAGAGAGAGAGATGGAGACAGAGAAAGAGAGAGATAGACAGAAAGAGAGAGAGAGAGGAAAGGATGTGCTCTAACACTCAACCAGAGCAATTTTGAGAGACAGCCAGCCCCTCTGCCCTCCACCCGATGTAACTTTATCTTCAGACCAATAGGAGGTAAGCCTTGCTCAGGCATTTTATCATATTTGCCATGTTATGACAGAGCAACCACCACGGCCAAATTCAAAGATGGCACCAGGAATTGGCTCAACAGCCAACTCATTTCATGTTGAACACTTTGACAGAGCGACTCTCCTGCTCTCTTTCGACTGGCTTCAGGAGACGGATTATGTTAACCCACTTAAACAGAGACTAGTCCTCAATGTGTGGGATGGGATGGGATGGGGTCAGGAAGGGATAGGAAGGGGAATGGGGAGTGGTGTAACTGGGGTTAGATCTGACAGTCAGTCTCCCACAGTCAGATAGCTCTGAATAGCAGTGCCCTGTCCTCAGGGTACAGCCAAATCATGTATAGCACAGGGAGGTCATTTGGCCCATCATGCCCATAGCTGCCCTTTGGAAGAGACACCCCATTAGACACAGTCCCCTGATGCCACAGTCCTTGCATGTTTCCCCTTTAATTGTTGAACAAACCACTTCAATGGTTACTGAAGTTCACACAGTACCAGGTCAGAAACTTTAGGGAGACTTCAGTTAGGCTCAGTGCTGATTATGTATGGAAACCAAACAAATTACTTAGATTATTCTTTTACATCATTAGCAAAAAGATTAAATTGAACAGAAAATGGTCAAACTCCAAGACAATCTGGCAATGTGGGTGAGCCTAATTTGGTAGTGGTTTGAAGATGAATGCTTGGTGTATCACAGGAGCCAAAGTCTCAGTACACCCTGGAGTTGAGGGGCAGAAACTAGATACGTGACCCATGCCCAGACAGTGCATCATCACCCTGTAGTTTCAGAGAGAGACAGGACCTGCATTCCTACAGAATTCATTTTCACATGGTCACAGGTCGTGGGCGTTGCTGGCTGGGTGAGCATTTAGTGCTCGTCCCTATCTGAGCGGCTTGCTCAGCCATTTCAGGGCAGTTAAGAGACAGGCATGTTGTTGTAGATCCAGAGTAACATGGAAGCCAGACCGGGAAAGTACGGCAGATTTCCTTCCCTAAAGGACATGAGTGAACCAGATGGGTTTTTACAATAATTAATAATGGTTACTCAATTGCTATTTGGCACTGAATGGAACAGTTTTTCTCTACCCTGTCCAGACCCCTCATGATTGTGAACACCACCACAACTCCTCTGAAACTCTCTTCTATAAATAGACCCGACTTCTCGAATCTATTCACGTAGCTGAAGCCGCTCAATCCATCACTTCTTCTCACACCCCCTCCAATGCTTCACATCCATTCAGGCATGAGGCCAGAATCAGACACCAGACTCCAAGCAACTTCAATAATAGGCATCCTGTAGCTGTAACATATCTGGATTTCCAGAAGTCATTTGAAAAGATGCTGCTCAAAAGATTACCAAAGTAAATCACATGAGGTGAGGAGTAATTTATTAGCTGGGATACAGGATTAGCTAAACAACAGAAAGAAGAGATGAGATAAATGAGCTTTTGAGTTTGAGTTTGAGTTTAATTTATTGTTGTCACATGTACTGTTTGGATACAAAACTGGCTGTCCAACAGAAGACAGAGGGTGGTAGTAGATGGAAAGTATTCAGCCTGGAGCTCAGTGACCAGTGGTGTTCCTCAGGGATCTGTTCTGGGACCTCTGCCCTTTTAAATGACCTGGATGAGGAAGTGGAAGGGTGGGTTAGTAAGTTTGCCTTGACATGAAGGTTGGTGGAGTTGTGGATAGTGAAGAGGGCTGTTATAGGTTGCAACGGGACATTGACAGGATGCAGAGCTGGGCAAAGAAGTGGCAGATGGAATTCAACCCAGAAAAGTGTGAAGTGATTCGTTTTGGAAGGTCGAATTTGAATTCTGAATACAGGGTTAATGGCAGGATTCTCAGCAGTGTGGAGGAACAGAGGGATATTGAGAGGTATAGATAGAGTGGATAGACAGAGACTTTTTCCCAGGGCAGAAATGACTATTACGAGGGGGTATAATTTTAAGGTGATTGGAGGAAGGAATAGGGGAGATGTCAGAGGTAGGTTCTTCACACAGAGAGTGGTGGGTGTGTGGAATGCGCTGTCGGCAGTGGTAGTGGAGTCAGATACTTTAGAGACTTTTTAGTGACTCTTGGCTAGGCACATGGAGGATAGTAAAATGTAGGGTATGCAGGGTAGATTGATCTTAGTAGGACAATAGGTCAGCACAACATTGTGGGCTGAAGGGCCTGTACTGTGCTGTACTGTTCTATGTACCGAGATACAGTGAAAGGTGTTGTTTTGCGTGCTCTACAGGCAGATCATACCATACAAAGTACATCAGGGTAACAGGACAGAGTACAGAATACAGTGTTACAGCCACAGAGAAGGTACAGAGAGAGAGATCAGTATTAACATTTGAGAGGTCCATTCAAATGTCTGATAACAGCAGGGAAGAAGCTGTTCTTGAATCTGTTCGTACATGTATTCAAACTTTTATATCTTCTAGCTGACTGAAGAGGGTGAAAGCAAGTGTAACCGGGGTGGGAGGGGTCCGTGATGATGTTGGTTGCTTTCCTAAGGCAGTGGGAAGTATAGATGGAGTCAATGGATGGAAGGCTGGTTTGTGTGATGGACTGGGCTGTGTTCATAGCTCTCTGTAGTTTCTTTCGGTCCTAGGCAGAGCAGTTGCCATACCACTCTGTGATGCATCGAGATAAGATGCTTTCTATGGTGCATCTGTAAAAATTGGTAAAAGTCATTGTGGACATGCTGAATTTCCTTGGCCTTCTGAGGAATTACAGATGTTGCTGTGCTTTCTTGACTGTTGCATCAACATGGGGTGGACCAGGACTAATTGTTGGCAATCATTGCCCTCAGGAACTTGATGCTCTTGACTATCTCCACGTCAGCTCCATCGATGCAGAAAGGGGCGTGTCCTCCAATCCACTTCCTGAAGTCAATGACCAACTTCTTCATTTTGCTGACATTGAGGGAGAGATTGTTGTCATTACAGCATGACACTAAGCTCTTAAGCTCTGTATTGTGTCTCGTTTTTGTTTGAGATATGACCCACAACAGACACAGTCTTGTAAACTTACCTACAAATTTGAAAATGGACTTGGGGCGGAATTTGACCACACAATCGAGAGTATATAAGGAGTATAGTAGAGGGCTGAGTACAGAGCCTTGTGGGGAACCACTGTTGAGAACTATTGAGGAGGTGTTGTCATCTATTCTTACTTATTGCAGTCTATGGGTCAGGAAGTTACAGAGGGGGGAAGCCGAGACTTAGGTCTCAGAGTTTAGAGATGAATTTGTTTGGAATTATGGTGTTGAAGGCAGAAGCTGTGGTCAATAAGTAGGATCCTGACATTGGTATCCTTGTTACCCAGATGTTCCATGGATGACGGTAGGGCCAGTAAAATGGTGTCTGCCATGGGCCTGTTGTGCCAGTGGGTGAATTATAAAGGATCAAGGCAATTTGGAGGCCGGAGTTGATTTGAGCTGCATTCAGTGGGTTCACTCTCAAGAAGGCCAATCTAATATCTGCAGCAGTGATTGTGGCTATAGGTGTACCTGAGGCTGTTGGGATAGGTGACGTTGTTTCACTGATCTTCTGTTCAAAGCGAGTATAGAATGTGTTGAGCTCATCGGGTAGGGATGCTCTGTTGCCCACGATTCTGTTCGGCTTTGCTTTGTAGTCCATTATGTCACAAATGATGGGTGTCTGTGTGGTTGGTCTGGCTCTCAAGCTTAGTTTGGTATCGCCTCTTGGTGTCTCTGATGGCCTTACAAATGTCATATCTGGATATCCTGTATAGGTCAGGGTTGCTCGACTTGGATGCCTCAGACCTGGACTTCAGTAGGGAGTGAACCTCCCAGTTCATCCATGGCTTCCAGCTGGGGAACATTCGGATTAACATTTTCAGCACAGTCTTCTACACACTTATTATCAAAGTCTATAATGATCGTGGCTTACTCATTTAGTTTGGCCACTGAGTTCTTGAATATGGACCAGTCCACCGTCAAAGCCCTTCCATTGCCTCAGACCAACGCTATACTACTTTTTGTATTGGTTCCTCACACCTCAGTTTCTGCTTGTAAGCCAGAAAGAGGAACACAGCATTGTGATCTGATTTTCCAAAATGAGACAGGGGATGGAGCAGTAGACATCTTTCATGGTTCGCTGTTTCTTTTCCGGTTGGAAAGGAACAACTAATGGCATGTCACAGGGTTTGGTCCTTCGGCCCCAACTATTTACAATCAATAGTAATGATTTAGATGTCAGGACGGAAAGTATCAAAGCTAAATTTGCAATGGTACTAAAAGAGGTGGTAAAGTAAGTTGCAATGAAGACATGAGGATTTACAAATGGATACCGATAAATTTAGGTAAATTGACGAAAATAAGGCACATGGATAAGAGGGAGGTTTTCATTTTTGGTCAGAGAAATAGAAAGGCAACTTTTTATCTAAATAAGAGAAACTGCAGAGTGATTTGGTGCAGAGGGATCTGGGTGTCCTTGTGCATGAATTGAAGAAACTAGTCTGCAGGTAGAGCAGGTGATAAGGAAGGCAGAGATAACAAGGTGTAGAGCTGGATGAACACAGCAGGCCAAGCAGCATCAGTAGAGCAGGAAAGCTGACGTTTTGGGTCTAGACCCTTCTTCAGAAATGGGGGAGGGGGAGGGGGTTCTGA
>NC_063347.1:1251596-1264203 GCF_021869965.1 Rhincodon typus
GGAGGAGGGGATAGGTGGGAGGAAGAACAGGTTAGGGAGGCAGGGACAAGCTGGGATGAGGTAGGGGGAGGGGAGATTTTGAAGCTTGTGAAGTCCACATTGATACCATTGGGCTGCAGGGTTCACAAGCGAAATATGAGGTACTGTTCCTACAACCTTCAGGTGGCATCATTGTGGCAATGCAGGAGGCCCAGGATGGACGTGTCGTCCAAGGAGTGAGAGGGGGAGTTGAAATTGTTCACCACTGGGAGGTGCAGTTGTTTGTTGCGAACCGAGCGTAGGTGTTCCGCAAAGCGGTCCCCAAGCCTCCGCTTGGTTTCCCTGATGTAGAGGAGGCCACAACGGGAACAGCGGATACAGTATACCACATTAGCAGATGTGCAGGTGAACATCTGCTTGATGTGGAAAGTCTTTTTGGGGCCTGGGATGGGGGTGAGGGGAGAGGTGTAGAGGCAGGTGTAGCACTTCCTGCAGTTGCAGGGAAAAGTGCCAGGTGTGGTGGGCCTGGAGGGGAGTGTGGAGCAGACAAGGGAGTTACGGAGAGAGTGATCCCTCCGGAAAGCAAGAACTGTGGGAAGGGAAAAATGTCTTTGGTGGTGGGGTCGGATTGCAGATGGCGGAATTGTCGGAGGATGATGCGTTGGATCCGGAGGTTGGTGGGGTGATACGTGAGGATTAGGGGGACTCTGTTTTGGTTGTTATTGCGGGGAGGGGGTGTGAGGGATGAATTGCGGGAAACACGGTCGAGGGCATTCTCGACCACTGAGGGGGGCAAGTTGTGGTCCTTGAAAAACGAGGACATCTGAGATGTTTGGGAGTGGAATGCCTCATCCTGGGAGCAGATGCGGTGGAATTGAGAATAGGGGATGGCCTTTTTGCAGGAAGGTGGGTGAGAGGAGGTGTATTCTAGGTAGCTGTGGGAGTCGGCGGGCTTGAAATGGATATCGGTTTCCAGGTGGTTGCCAGAGATGGAAACAGAGAGGTCCAGGAAGGAGAGAGGGGTATCAGAGATGGTCTAGATGAACTTACGGTTGGGGTGGAAGGTGTTGGTGAAGTGGATGAACTGTTCGAGATCCTCGTGGGAGCATGAGGCGGCGCCGATACAGTCATCGACGTAACGGAGGAAGAGGTAGGGTTTAGGGCCAGTGTAGGTATGGAAGAGGGATTGTTCCACGTAACCTTCAAAGAGGCAGGCATAGCGGAATTTTATCATTAATAGTTAAAGGGATAGAGTATAAACATAAGGAAGTGTTGCTGTTACTGTCCAAGACATTAGTGAGATCACATCTGGAGTATTGTGTAGTTTTTGATCCCTTACTTAAGGAGGGAAGCAGTTGTATTGGAGGCAGTTCAGAGGAGGTTCACTGGATTGATTCCAGGGATAAGGGGTTTGTCTTGTGGAGATTGGGCAGTTTAGGCCCATACCCTCTGGAGTTTAGAAGAATGAGGAGATACTGAAGGAGATTGACAAAGTGAATGTAGAGAGGATATTTCCTCATATGGGGCAATGTGGAACGAGGGGTCATAGTTTTAAGATAAGGAGTAGCAGATTTAAAACAGAGATGAGAAATTACTTTTCTCAAAAGGACCATGAATCTGTGGAATTCAAACACCGTGCACCACACCACCAACCTCCCCCCCCGCACCCCCCACCCCACCACCCTCCAGAATGTGGTAGATGCTGGAACACCGATTAAACTTAAGGAGAAGATATACAGATGTTTAATTAGTAATGGGGTGAAGGTTTCTGAGGATTGGGCAGGAAAGTAGAAAGAAACCGAGATGAGATCAGCTATGATCATATTAAATTATGGACTAAGCTTGAGGGGCTGAATGGCCTACTGTTCTTTGTTATGTTCCAGCTGAGACTGAGCCAGTGTTTTATAGAAGACTCATCCCAACTTCCCTTTAATAGCCTCAAAGTCCCAAAGTGCTTACAGCTAACAAATCTCACAGCTGTAATGGGGGACGGAGACGGGAATGCAGGGTGGTGGTGGTGGTAACTAAATATTTGCTTTGGGCAGCAACCACAGGATACTGATATTAAGCAGATTGTTATTAGTGCTGCAGAGGGCTTAGGCATTGTCCTGTCTCTGAGGTCAAATGGTTTAGATTCAAGACCCCAAAGCAGAACTTGGACTGTACAATCCAGGTGGATGCTGCAGCACAGTACTGAACAAGTTCTGCACTGGAACAGGCACTGTGCTGCTGACCAGATGTTAAAACGAGCACACCAGGCAGATGATGAACGTCTGCCACTGTTTGAAGAGGAGCAAGGGATTGAGTTTGCCCAGATTCCTCATTACAGGAAAGATGTGGAAGTGTCAGAAAAGGTGCAGAGGAGATTTACCAGGATGTTGCCTGGAATGGAGGGAAGGTCTTACGAGGAAAGGTTGAGAGCGCTAGGGCTTTTCTCTTTAGAACAATGAAGGATGAGAGGTGACTTGATAGAGGTGAACAAAATGATCAGAGGTATAGATAGAGTGGACAGCCAGAGACTTTTTCCTAGGGTGGAGGTAGCTATTAAGAGGGGTCATAGTTTTAAAGTGAGTGGAGGTAGATATAGGGGAGACGTCAGAGGTAGGTTCTTTACTCAGAGAGTGGTAGGGGTGTGGAATGCATTGCCAGAGAGGGTAATGGAGTCGGCCTCATTAGGGGCATTTAAGCGGCTATTAGATAGGCATATGGATGATAGTATAAGGTAGGGGTGGAGATTAGATAGACCTTAGGTTTAGGGTAAAAGTTTGGCACAACATCGTGGGCTGAAGGGCCTGTACTGTTCTATGTTCTATGTTCTATTTCCAAGACCAATATTTATCACTTAATTTAATGACATGAAACATTAACAGGTTATTTGGATACTGCCTGCAATGGGAACTTGCTGTTTACAAATTGGCTACCTTGCTTAATACAAGAGACTACGCTTCAAAAACAATCCATTGCCTGTGAATCAATCTGTGATACTCTGAGATTGTGAAAGCATCCATAAAATGTCTGCCTTCTTACTTGCACCGGCTTTGGGGCACAGTCAACATGTTGTAGATTTGATGACAGAGGTTTTGATGGGAATGTGCAATCAGTAGGTCCTCATTGGACTTTGGCCAAGTTTTACTACTTGCTCATTCTGGATTGTGAACAAGAACTCATGGTTTACCATAAACTGGCAGAAGGACTGTGGCCAGTTCTGGGCATCACACTTTAAGAAGTATGTCAAGACCTTGGAGTCATAGACTCAGAATATGGAAACAGACCTTTGGCCCAACTCAGCCATGTCCACCAGGTTTCCTAAATTGAACTAGTCCCATTTACCCGCACTTGGTCCATATCCCTCTAAAACTCCCTTATCCATGTACCTGTCCAAAAGTCTTTCAAATGTTGTAATTGTACCAGCCTCTACCACTTCCTCTGGCAGCTTGTTCCATACATGCACCACCCTCTGTGTGAAAAAGTTATAGAGTCATGGAGTCATACAGCACGGAAACAGACCCTTCGGTCCAACCAGTCCATGCCAAACATAATCCCAAATTAAACTAGTCCCACCTCCTGCTCCTGGCCCATATACCTCCAAACCTTCCCATTCATGCACTCATCCAAATGTCGCAATTGTACCCACATCCACCACCTTCTCAGGAAGTTCATTCCACACACGAACCACCCTTTGTGTAAAAGATTTGCCCTTCTGAATACAAGAGTACATATGTGCTTTGATATAAGGCAAATTTATTTGCATAATCTAATTTAGATATATGCTAACTAATGAGTGAATCTGTCAGCTGAAACTACTTTAGACATTTTCAGCAAACAAGTCTCACTGCCTTCTGCCCGGCACTTGGCACGCGGAGCTCGATTTCAGTTTCCATAGTCTCAGTCTCACAAACCCCAGTCTAATGGGGAAAGGTCCCAAGTTGACCCTCAGGTTCCCTTTAAATTTTTCCCCTCTCACCTTAAACCTATGCCCTCTAGGTTTAGACTCCTCGAACCTGGAGAAGACCTTGACTATTCACCTTATCTAAGGCCCTCATGATTTAATAAACCTCTATAAGGTCACCTCTCAGCCTATCTTGCTCCAGGGAAAAAAGTCCCAGCCCATCAGCCTCAAACCCTCCAGTCTTGGTAATATCCATGTAAATATTTTTTGCACTCTTCCCAGTTTAATAACATCCTTCCTGTAGCAGGGCAACCAGGATTGTACGCAGTACTCCAAATATGGCCTTACCCATGTTTTTTACAGCTGTAACATGACGTCCAACAACTGTACTTGATGCTGTGACCACTGAAGGCAAGCGTGCCCAATGCCTTCTTCAACACCCTATCTACCTGAGACACCACTTTCAAGGAACTATGTACCTGCACTCCTAGGTCTCTCTGTTCAACAACATACACAGTTAATGATAGGCTCCTGGGGTAAGTCCTGCCTTGGTTTGCCTAACCAAAATGTAACACCCCACATTTATTTTAATTAAACTCCATCTGTTTATCGTTGGCCCACTGGCCCAGTTAATTAAGATCCCGTTGTACTCTTAGAAAACCTTCTTCACTGTCCATTATACCACCAATTCTGGTGTCATCCACAAACCTACTAACCATGACACCTGTATTCTCATCATTAGTGAACAGTGGACCTAGCACCAATCCTTGCAGCACATCACTAGTCACAGGCCTCCAGTCCAAACAACAATCCTCTACCACCACCTTCTGTCTCCTACCGTCAAGCCAATTTTGTATCCAATTGGCTAGCTCTCCCCGGATTCCATGTAATCTAATCTTAGTAACTTGTCTATCATGCAGAACCTTGTCGAAGACCTTGCTAAAGTCCATGTAGACATCTACTGCACTGCTTTCATCTATCTTCTTGGTCACCTCTTCAAAAACAAAACTCAATCAAGTTGGTGAGACATGATTTCCCACGCACAGTTGACTGTCCCTAATCAATCCTTGCCTTTCCAAATGCATGTAGATCCTGTATCTCAGAATGCCAACAACTTACCCACCACTGACATTTGGCTCACTGGTTCGTAATTCCCTGGCTTTTCCTTGCAGCCTTTCTTAAATAAAGGCACGACATGAGCCACCCTCCAGTCTTCTGGCACCTCACCTGTGGATGTCGATGATATAAATATCTCTGCTAGGGGCCCTGCAATTTCTTCCCTATCTTCCCATTGTGTCCTGGGGATTTATCTACCTTTATGCATTTTGAGATGTCCAGAGATGGTGAAGAGGGATGAGACAGACATTGGTTATGAGCTAAGCTTATGACAATCTGATGTCATAGTATGCTTCACTTGGAATATTTTTGCTTTTAAACTGTAGCCTTCATTTTAATGCAGGAAACATCAGTCAATTACACACAGCAAGATCCCATAAACACAATGTGATAATGACCAATCTGCTTTTGTGATGTTGATTGACATCAATTCACAATGATTTAGGTGAGGGAACTAAATACAATAGCTCAAAATTTGCAGATGACATAAAGCCGGGTGAGAGGGTGAAAATGATGCAGAGATGTTTCAATATGGATTTGGAAGGACTCAGTGAGTGGGCTAATGAGTGGCTGATGCAGTTAATGTGGATAAAATGTGAGGTTATTCACTTTGGGAGTAAAAACAAGGAGGCAGATTATCATCTGAATGGCTATAAATTGAGAAATGGGAACGTTCAATGAGACCTGGATGTCCTCTGAACGTCACTGGAAGTAAACATTGCAGGTACAACAGGCAGTGAAGAAAGCAAACCAAACATTGGCCTTCATAGCGAGAGGATTCAAGTACAAGAATAGAGATGTCCTGCTGCAATTATGCAAGACCTTGGTGAGACCACATCCAGAATACTGGGTGCAGTTTGATCTCTTTGCCTGAGGAAGGATATTCTAGCTCTGGAGGGAGTGTAGCAAAGGTTTATCAAATTAACTGCTGGGATGGCGCACTGACGTATAAAGAGAGATTGAGTTGGTTAGGATTGTATTCACTGAAGTTTAGAAGAACGAGGGGAAATCTCAGAAACCTAAAATTCTATCAGGCTTAGAGAGAGTAAACACAGGAAGGATGTTCCTGATTTTTTCAAATTCATTAACGGGATGACAGCATCGCTGGACTAAGCAGCATTTATTGCCCATCCCTAATTGCCCAGAGGGCAGTTAAGAGTCAACCACATTGCTGTGGGTCTGGAGTCACATGTAGGCCAGACCAGCTAAGGATGGCAGTTTCCTTCCCTAAAGGACATTAGTGACCCAGATGGGTTTTTCCGACAATCAACAAATGGATTCATGGTCATCATTTAGACTGTTCATTCGGATTTTCAGGGAGTCCAGAACTGGGATCATAGTTTAAGGATAAGGGGTAAACCTTTTAGGTCTGAGATGAGGAGAAATTTCTTCACTGAGATGGTGAGCCTGAGGAATTCACTACCACAGGAAGTGGTTGAGGCCAAAATATTGCATTTTCGAGAAGCAGGTAGATACAGCTCTTATGACAAATGGCCTACACCTGCTCAGATCTTCCATATTTCTAAGATAAATACTGGTCAGGGAAGATCGAAAAGTAACTTTAAAAAATAAACTCTGTAGGGCTATGGAGAAAGAACAAGAGGTAGAGGAAAACAAAAAGTGGAATGAAAAATTAAAAACAATAAATAAGTGGAAAGAAAAATAATCAAAAGGAACTGGATCTACAAGTCAACAGTGGAAAAGTGAAACAGAGGTTGTAAAGGAACAAATCTAAGTGTAGCACAGTAATGAGAAACTGAAAGTATTAAAAGGTCAGAGGTTTAAAGATTACATCTAATTCCAAATGAAAAGCAGGATTTAGCATTTACAGGCTAGATTATAGGAAAGCTGCACAGAAGTATTGGAATAGTTTGGCTAATAGTCTGTTGTTTAGTTTCTGTCTGCTGGGATTTTGCTGCAAGTCCAGGAATTTGGCTGTTCTGCTTTTTGGGCAAATTTACCCTGGAGCTCCTGATAGAGGCAGCATCAGCTTTGGCAGAGGCAAATTGGGAGAAGAATGGCAGTGAAAAATGCAATACCCTCTCCCCCAGCCTACCACACACCCATCAATACCCACATCTCCAGAACAGGTTTTAAAAAATTCCTGATAAAACACAACAAAATCAACAAAATTCAGCACAGCAGCCAATGAGACAAAAACAAAACTGTCTTGTTTTAATTCAGGTAAAATTAACAAACTGAAATGCAATCATTTCACTTCCACATCAAATTTGTCTTGAAAGATAGTGACAGGAAAACAAAGATTTCAACAAAGCTGAGGCTGGATTGAGAGGAAAGTTGGGATCAGAAAGCATGAGTGGGATGGGTGGAAAATTGAAACCAGGGACCAGAAAGTAAGTCAGAAATTGAAAAAGACAAAATAAGGGGTGGAGAGAGAGGGAGAGTGGAGAGGGAGAGAGAGAGGGGGTGATAGTGGGGGGAGAAGAGATAATAGAAGTCCAGTGGCTAGTGGGGGAGGCTAGAAGCACACAAACCAAGCCCACATAAAGTTTCATTTTCCTGTTCAAAGAACTCAAATTGAAATGTTTAGTTAGTTTTTTTTTTAAAAAAAGCAGCCCAAGTGCACTTCAGGGACAGTGTCAGTATTGGCCCAGTCTTTTGCTGTGAACTATTCCCAGTATCTGTCACGTGCCTTTAGGGGAGAAAAATCTTCAACTGGAGATTGAAGATGTGCTCTGTAACTGTGATTACAGCAAATGTGCACTTTTTTTAAAAAAGCAAAAGGACATCAAGAGGCATTTCATTCACTGTCTCTCATGGCAAACATGCCCACTGAAATGGAATTTGGCTGGCATTATAACTCCACAGCGACTTCATTCCACTCCACCAGACCCACTCAGCCTTGTTATCTGCCCACTTCCCTCAAAGCTGTTGCCTTGACTTGGATTATTATTCAGGAAGGCTTTCAGTGACTAAAAGTGATTAAAATGGTCAGACAGATAGGAGATAAGGTGATCAAATCACAACCAAGTGCCGATATGTCTTCACCAGGTTGTCATGTCCTTGCAATACCACATGGAATATTAAGAATCATTTTCCTACCTCAGTGGAAAGGGGAGACAGTCATTTCTTGGAAATTCAGGGCTGATGGCACTGTGACAGCACCTTCACCACAGAGTGCAGTGGGTTCAAAGATACATTCTCTCAGATGGTCAAATATTGCCACCCCTGAGAAGGGGGTCAGTGGGCCAGTATAGGTCATGGGATCTGCACAGGTTTATATATGGCTCCTCCACCCAATTGATAACCTCACCAAGTCTTGACTTAAATGGATCCACTGGCCCCAAGCACCAAGACAGAATGGGTGCAGCAACTGGGTATGAACAATGAGACTGAATCCAAGCACCAACCACCCCCCTCCCCTGGAGTTTGGTATGCAGTATATAACAGCAAATGCATTTCAATCATTCAGTAGGAGAGCAACTCAGTCAAGCAAGAATAAGGGTCTTTAGAGCAAAGAATATCAGAAAAGAAAGAAAAAATACCAAATCAGCCTGTGATTCAGCAATTCACACACAAACATTTGCTTGAAGGTGATGTGAACAGTGTACCTTCCAAATGAGTGATGAGGTGTTCAATTGAGTCTCTATCTTTAGCTGAAAGATGAGGCCATACATTCAGGAAGGAAAAGATGTATTTTAGGAACACAAATACAAGACTGTGACAAGTGTGCAAAAAAGTTAAACCTTGCCTTAGTGTGAACTTATCAAATGGAGGCTCTCAAAGACAACTTTCCACCATTGTAAGAAGGATGAAGCAAACGAGAAAGAGGTGCTGATCACACACCAACATTTAAAAACTGGTCTCATCATGAGCTGCATCTGTGTGGAATCCATGTAGGAGATGATGATTATGTATTATCCAACAGAAGCTACAAAAGATATCCAGCCATAGGTTAAAACATTTTCTTTGCTGAATTGATACCAAGGGTCCTTTCTGACGGTGATTACCAAAACAAAAAAAGAACACAGTCCTGCAGCATGCAACAGTTTGCCTGGCACTGATCATTCCTACAATGGAATTGGCTTTAAGCACCTCAGCTTCAGGGAGCTGCAACTGACAGTGGTACAATAGGTGCATGGGGAGTATTATAGTGGGGGGGAGAGAGGGAGGAGAATGGAGTGGGGGAATGAAGGAATGTGGGACTATTTTCTCTGCTCCTTGAAAGGTCAGTTTGTTAGTGACATCTCTCGCCTTTTGACATAATGCCAAAGTTCACCAGCAGATCACAAACACCCTCACCCAATACGTGCACAGAGTCTAGGACTGTCCCTGCTTTTCATTCCTTGCTTCAAAAGTGCCCTCAGGTCAATTGTATCTTCCTCAACACATTGTACTGATAGTAGGGTTTAACATTAGCTATTCCTGCTCAGCAACAAATCAGATAAATTTGAATTCTGGTGACAGCCAAATAGCACAAAGTGACAGGTGTACCAGGATAGTGATCAGGTACCATAGTACCTGTATCAGTTTTTATGAACAAGTTTTCAGTTCCTACAACTTTGGATCCAGTAGATAATAGCTGCACATATTGTACACAATATCTGAATAATCAAATGAGTGTGTCTGGTTCAGAGGATGGTAAAACTCAGATCTGTAGCTGTGATTTGCTGCATTAGGTGATTAAGACTAACAGGTACTTAAGTGTGAAATATGAGACTGCCAATTAGCATGGGAAGGAAACAGTGTAAACCTGAATAACCTTCACTTTTGAGATGGTAACTGTTCACACTAGGGCTACAGCTCCTTTATCTGTCACATTATCTAATTGCAGCTCACAATATTGTGGTTGACTTAATTGCTGGTCTCTACGAGCATGAGCTGGTTTAGAAAATGTGAACACAGCAGGTTGCCAGTTTTAAATGAAAACTCTAACAGTGAAGATAAGATGAAAAGTCAATGAGAAACTTGAAGATTACCCACTTTTCCCTCTCCACAGATACTGCCAGACCAGCTGAGTATCAGATTTTCAGCATTTGGAATATTTCACTCTGGCGCCAGATTCAATCTTGTACTAGATTTATATCAGGTCTCAGGATTTTCTGATTGTTACCCTCTAGTAATTCTGCCAACTACTTCAACTGTGGGTTACTGGGAAATAAACCAAAGTTAATGATTATTCACAATAAGGACAAGTTTATTGCTACCAACAAAAAAGAGAAACCTCAGTGCTCTTTGACACTGCATCTTCTACCTAAGGTAGATCAAGCACCTTCTGCATGATCTACCTTCATCTATCCAACTTCACAAGGCATGTATCATTGGTCAAGTTTAACCTTCCTTACTGTCTAATGGATTACAATGAATGATGTGCATGTGTCACATACTTTCATTGAGAGGTATTGTTCATTGGTTTGGGGAGAGTGCAGTGGTGTGTTGGTTTAACTGGTTTTGTTTAAAGCCAAGGAGTGCAGATATACAGTGGGGAGGGCATTAGCCTCACATCCCCTCAAATGCTTTTCCTTCTCAAGTTCAATCTTGAATGCAATGACACTGAAGGTTACAAATTGACAACTGAATATGCAAGAACTGAGGAGCTACTGAACCTGTTGCCTTTGTTGACTGCTAAATGTTCACTCCATTCCTAATCTTCTAAACAGAATCTTGATCTTCATCTGAGAGTAGGATTCACAAATACTTATATCTTTGTATGGCTGCAGCTTTCAATCAAGCTCAGCATCCACAAATCACAACCTGATGCATTCTACAGGTGGTTAGAGGGAATTAGTTTCCAACTTCTAGCAAGAATCATGATAGCACTAGTCACAAGAAATTCAATGCAAGATTCTGGGTAACTACACTGCAAGGAATCATTAAATGATCCAGCTTGAATTTTCATATTTTACAGTTGTTGTCACTGTTTTAAAATACAGGAGTTAGCACGAGGGTATATGCAGACACACAGCCCACTGTGTTGTGAGAACCTCAAAATCCGCATTTTTTTTTTTCCCCAGCTGCAGATGTGGCAGAGGAAAACTACATATGCACACAAAGCCCCAATATCATCAACATGACAGATTCCTGACGCCAAAGGAGGAAGCCTTTAGGGAAGCTTTGAACATTATTTCAATTTTCCAAAGAGGGCAGGGAAATTTGCTTTAATGCAGAACATAACTGCTTGCAGAACAGAGGTCAAAGAAAAATCCACTCCACTATCCTCACCCAACAGGGTAGTTCAATTCATATATCCTCTCATCACCGGCATCCTCCACTTCAGAAATATCCAAGTTTATTATTCAAGAGAATGAGTCCAGCCGTTCACACAGATAGTGATGAGCACCATGAACCTTCTGGCACAGCACCTCCCCCATTACTTACCACTGTAACATGTAACCTACACAAAAACAATTTCCAATGTTTTTTTTAAGGTTCCAGATGTCATGCTGCGCATATCCAAGTGCTACTTTTTTTTATATCCATAAAGTAGATTTGAACAGAGTTTTAAAAAAAGGAGGTACAGTTGCAAACAGGTGGCCCAGATGTTCTTGCCACAACCGAGTGTGCATCCAGGTGCTCAATGATCCATAAATATGCACAATGGCAGCAGAACAGTTAATCAAATACATTTGTTCACATCACCTTTAAAAACCCACTTCAGCAGCATCTTCACCTCAGAATGGCATCAATGATACAAAAGCACCAAGACAAATCAATCCTTGTTCCTACAGGCTACAATTCAAGGACGCAGAGAAGAGGGAGAGGGGAGGAAGGTGTGGTGTAAGGGAGGAAGGGGTGGAGAATAAATTAGTTTTATACGAGTTGAGGGGATGTACAGATTTTTTTTTTTGTCCAAAGTGCCAGGCCTCTTGCTGCGACATGCAGTTTATACACAGTCCCCATGATCAGACCAATCATCAGTCTACTTCTTCCACGTTTCCATAGGCTGGAGTGCAGTGGTCCGCAGGACGTGTGAACAAGTCAGACACCGAGTCCGGACTCAGCTGGGGAGCTTCTTCCGACTCCAGATCTGCTCCCCGTGCTGCCTGACTAGAAGCCTGCAAATATATCGATGCCAAGATTTAGGACAAAAAAAAAGTCAAGAATGTCGTGCAACTCAAAATCGGCTGAAAAAGTACAATAAAAATTTATTATATTTCTCTTTTTTTAAACTACACCAGCAAATTTTGCAAACCATATTTAAATCTCAAGCTGATGTATTCAGCACGATAAAATGAATTTTCAAGTACTCAAAATTGCAAATGAGGTCTAAATTCTCCAACTTTACATGTTTTAAACACTAATATTACAATGTTTTCAATTTTGAAAGAAATGTACAATCTGTGGTGGGGGGATCCCTTCATAACTTTCGCCTTTATACATCAGCGACAAAATAATACACTCAGCCTTTGCCAAACATCATTTCAGGTACAACGTTAGTAAAATTTAAAAAGCAACAGGACATGAATGAACACAGGATTTATAATCCTAATCAAGCTTTAGATTTGCAACATTCTGAGAAGATACAGTCAACAAATTTCAATTTGTGAAGGATAATATGGAATTACACTGGTGACGCTAACTTGCTATGCAGAAACATTGTACAATGTATTCTCTTGTTCGGACTTTTAAAATTTTTGGTCTCTTCATTTTAAAATTATTTTT
>NC_063347.1:1264703-1275478 GCF_021869965.1 Rhincodon typus
CATCCAGCCCTGCACCTTGGTGTCTCGGATTCTCCAGCATCTGCAGTTCCTACTATCTCTGATCCAATATGTAACAGACCATTTGTTGAAGAAATATTTCTGATCAAGTTTCCAAGTACAAAAGCCCATTGAGTATCTGCTGCACGTGATTTCACACAACGTCAAGAACACAGCTCAGATCCAGCACTTGCTACAAATCAGCTAAACGTTTGTCAACACTCTTTACACAAATGTTTCCATTTTCTTCCTCGTGTGACGTTTGGTTGTTGAAATAATAAGTAATTTTATGATTTAGTCCCATGAGATGAAATTTTGAAACTGCATAAGAGATTGCCTTTCGATTGAAATTCAGGTTCTGTGGGTAAAGTAGTGTGCAAACATACTTGTTGCACTGATGATCATAAAGGTCTGCAGCATAGAAAAAGGCCCTGTGGCCCATCGAGTTTGCGCAGTCCAGAACAAGCACCGAACGTTCTAATCCCACATTCCAGCATTTAACCCCGTAGCCTTCTGTGCCTTAGCATAGCTAGTGCACATCTAAACACTTCTTAAATGTTGAGTGTTTCTGCCTGTACCACAGTCTGCGTAAAAAATAATATTTCTTTCCCTCTCCTCTAAACCACCTGCCACTTACCTTAAATCTATGCTCCCGGACATTGATTCCCATGCCCCAAAGAGCTGCAGACGTGCTAATTAGGTTGCTCATGTGAAGACAAATTAATTTTGAGGTGCTCAACAAGTTTAAAAGCCCCATCAACTTACTGGCATTAAATCAAAATGGCATTAAGCAGGGAAACTTTAAATGTACAGGATTGCCTTTTGCCTGTTTTCACAATTAAGCCCAAGATTATGCTGTCTTTCCTTGTAATTCAGCCTTGAGAGAAAGCTGTATATTTATATCAGTTTCATCCCTAAAGGTAATGAAACAAAACTTCAAAGCATTTATCCATTTTCATCTCCACCATTCACCCATCACAATATCTGGTGAAGTATTTGAAATGTTCTACAACCAATTTGATTACCTCCACTCTCTTTCCAGCCACTGCTGCTTAAACTTCAGCTGTATTGCCTTTGCAACATCTCATCAGGAAGCAAAGGTTTTTTTTTTAATTGTTCATGGTATATGAACATTACTAGCTAGGCCAGTATTTACTGCCTACCCCTAATTACTCAGAGGTCAGTTAAGAGCCACTAACGTTGCTCTGGGTCTATAGTCACATGTAGACCAGACCAGGTAAGGACAGCAGTATTACTTCTCTGGAGGACTTTAATGAACCAAATTGGTTCTTCATCGGGCACATTAGAGCTAAAGATAGCCATTAGGCCAGCTATTTATTCCAGAGTTTTATTTAATTCAAATTTCACCATCTGCCATAATGAGATTTGAACTCCTTCCACTAGTGCATGAACTTGCATTTCTGAATGACTAGTCCAACGTTATTGCAACTCCGCACAAATGAAGTAGAAATCAAATAGCCTCTTGGCCTCTGTTGCCATATCATTTTCCATGACCACCTCAGAGTCTCTGAGATGATAAATCAAGTGACACAACTGTAGGGTACAATATGATCAGTCATTGAACAATGCATGGAAGCTAGTGGGTTTGTGGTTCAGAGTTATCTTTGACAATCTATAATGACTGAATTTATTCTTCTCTCTCAGGAATCTCATTAATCCAGAGCAGTGCCAGTACACCTTTACAACCTCGCGCATCGATATCAGTTTGAAGAAAAGACAGAATCAGCGGTGGGGAGGACTTGAAGCTCTGGCGACACAAGGTCTGCAGAGTGACATTCAAATAATTCAACATAATTAAACGCAGACGGGTTGGTTGGCACTTGACATTAAATAAGCTATCTGTCTGGCATCAGCATATCTCATTTTCTCCAGCTTCTGACTGCCCAGCTGGGTATTTCCAATGTTTCCTGTTCTTATTCTTTCATGCTGTGGTGTGGACCAAACCAGCATGCAGCATGGTTGGTATGTCTCATCTTTGCCCAGTAATGCACTGCATGAATAATTACCTTGGAATACATGCAGTTCAATAATACTACAAGGATTCCAGAGTTATGGTGACTTAGAATTTTTTTTTTAACTAGAAAACAACCAGCTGTGTCATTGCTGGTTCTGACCATGCAATCTCTATTGAATGGAAAGAGCAATTTAAATTGTTTCGGTCTTGGGCGCAATGCTGGTGGTAGAGAGGCTTGTTGCTATATAACCCAGGGTTACATTACTGGCAGGGAGATCTGTTGCTTTTTAACACTGGTGCACCCCTGGTGATGACATGTCTGTCACTAAATCACTGGGATACAGTACTGGTAGGGACAGATCTGATACAATAAGGCTAGAAGACAGTACTGGTGTGGTCAGGTCTCACGGTATAACACTGAGGTACAGTACTGAGGAGGGGGAACAGGTCTGACACTGTATAATACTGTGATACAGTACTGGTGGGGACAGGTTTGACAGTATAACACCAGTGCAGTACTGGTGGGGAGAAGTCTGTCACTCGAATACTAGGATGCTGCACTGGTGGGGAGAGTAACAGAGGAGACCAGTCTGTCACTGTATGACACTGGGGCACAGTACTGATGGGGATAGGACTCTCATTGTATAAGGGATATAGTACTGGTTGGGACAAGTCTGTCACTAGATATTTTCTAATCAACTTGTTTAGACATGTTATGATACACCTCTGGAACAGGTAGAACCTAAACCTAGCCCTCTGAGCCCAGAGATAGGGGCACTATCAATGTGCCTCAATAGGTGTCCCCTGTGTCTGTCATTGTATAACGGTGGTCCAACGCTGGTGAGGTAGGTCTGACACAGTATTGATGCAGTGACAGACCTGTGCCCGCCAGTACTGACCCACTAGTATTATACAGTGAGAGACCTGTCCCTATCAGCACTGAACCCCATTGCCATGCAGAGACAAACCCACCAGTAATGTACCCCATGTTGTTTAGAGAGAAATAGGTAAACACTATCAGAAACTGAACATAGAAAGGAATGATAGCTGCATGCAGAAGAACAGAAAATAGAGATGTATATCTATTGCCTCTCTTGGACTGTGGACAGTTATGGCTGGAGGTTTGGAATGGCATAAGTGTGTCCTTTACTCAAAGGGGAAGAATTTACAGGGCTGCGGAAGAAGAGGAGATTAGTTGAACGATTCATTCAAGAGCACCAGCACACTTAAGATGGACTTTAAAATTCCATGAAATTTTTTCCCTAGCTGAATAGCCATTTCCACTGAGGCTCCTGGGAGAGTTTAATTTGATATTTTTCTGTTTAGGAATCTCCATTAACTGAGCATATCCTTGTCATAAAGTTCCTAAAAACTGCCTGGGCTGTTAAAGTGGATAGAATACCATTTCAATATTTTTTTTAATATTCATTCATGGGATAAGGGCATCACTGACCTGACCAGGCCAGAATTTATTGCCCATCCCTGATTGCCCAGAGGGCAGTTAAGAGTCAACCATATTGCTGTGGGTCTGGAGTCACCTGTAGGCCAGACCAGACCAGGTGAGGATGGCAGTTTCCTTCCCTAAAGAACTGACCCAGATGGGTTTTTTCCGACAATCAACAATGGATTTATAGTCATCATTAGACTCAAAATTCCAGATTTTTATTGAATTCAAATTCCACCAGACGCTGTGACGGAATTCGAACCCAGGTCCCCAGAACGTTACCTGGGTGTCTGGATCTTTGAAGAAGATCAACCAGGAAGGTTGATGAGGGTAGGGTGGTAGATGTAGTCTACATGGATTTCACTAAAGCCTTTGATTAGGTTCCACATGGGAGGCTCATCTGAAAGGTTAGATTGCATGGAATCTAGGGAGACCTGGCAAATTGGATACATAATTGGCTTGATGGTAGGAAGCAGAGGGTAACAGTGGAAGGAAGCTTGTTGAACTGGAGGCCTATGACTAGTGGTGTGCCTTGGGTCGGTGCTGGGCCCAGTGCTGTTTATCCATATCAATAATTTGAATGAGAATGTACAAGGCATGATTAGTAAGTTTGTGGATGACATTAAAACAGGCGGAATCGTGGACAGTGAGGAGGGTTATCAGAAATTGCAGCAGGATCTTGATCAGCTGGGGAAGTAGGCCGAGAAATGGCAAATGGAGTTTAATATAGATAAGTGTGAGGTGTTGCGTTTTGGAAAGTCAAATCAAGGTAGGAGTTTCACGATGAGTGGTAGGGCCTTAAGGAGTGCAGTGGAACAGAGCGAACTTGGAGTTCAGGTGCACAGTTCTCTGAAAGTGGAGTCACAGGTAGACAGGGCAGTGAAGAAGGCTTTTGGCGTACTGGCCTTCATCAGTCAGAGCATTGAGTACAGAAGTTGGGAAGTTATGTTGCTGCTGTACAGGACATTGGTGAGGTTGTACTTGGAGTATTGTGTTCTACTTTGGTCAGCTTGCTATAGGAAAGATGTAATTAAACTGGAAAGAGTGCAGAGGAGATTTACAAGGATGTTGCCTGGACTCTAGGGACTGCGTTATAGGGGGAGGTTGGACAAGATGGGACTATTTTCTTTAGAGCCAAGGAGTCTGAGGGGGAATTTTAATAGAAGTGTATAAGACCATGAGAGGCATGGATAAGGTGAATACATTCAGTCTTTTTCCCAGGGTTGGGGAATTGAGGACTAGAGGGCATCAGTTTAAGGTAAGAGGGGAAAAAATACATGGGAACTTGAGGGACAACTTTTATACACTGAGGATGGTACACATATGGAATGAGCTGCCAGCAGACGCGGTTGAGGTGGATACATTAAGAACAATTAAAAGGCATTTGGATGAATACATTGATAAGAAAGGTTTAGAAGGATATGGGCCAAATGCAGGGAATTGGACTTAGCGTGGATAGACATTTTGGTCGGCATGGACCAGTTTGGGCTGAAGGGCCTGTCTCTGTGCTGCAGGACTCAATGACTCTAATATCAGCCCAGCAATAATACCACTAGGATGTTGCTTCCCCTTCAAATACATAAGAAAAAGGGTTTCAAATTTAATATCCTTGTACATTGCTCCCACAGACCCGAGAGTTATTGGTATTCAGCCGGAGTTGTTTGTAATCTATAAATCCATTTCCCAAATTTGAAAAAAAACTGTACACAGCCTGGCTGGCATATTCCACAATGTAGCTCAGCTCGATGTCCACCAAACAGACTCTTTACTGTGCTCAGTTTCATTTATAAATGAATGAATGAATAGATGACACTGATGTGACAGTGCAGAGGGAGTTATACTCTGTATCTAACCGTGTGCTTTCCCTGTCCTGGGAGTGTTTGGGACACGTAGAAAGAGCTTTACCCTGTATCTAACCAAGGCGAGAAAGGCAAGAACTCCTGTGGAAGTTGTTTACAAGAATGCTTAAGCCTGTGTGTGTTTTCACTGGACCTTCTAAACACAGGCCTTGTGCTCCCCTGTTTAAGGTGCAGTGGGGGGTGCGAAAGTAGCTGTGCCTGCAGGCCCTCCATCGCTGGATAAGGCACAGCCTGGGAGCAGCCAGCACACACTTCCTCCCAAGGACGAGCCACGTTCCAATGAGAAGGAGAAAATGCGCACAGAAGAGGCCAGCCTTGAGTCGGTGGCAATCAGGTCTACTCCTGACAGTGTGCAGATTAAACAGGACACTCTTGTAACATCGGTGAGTAATTTACGTTCCAAGTTCACTGTTCTCCTTAAAGCGATGTTAAACTTTCCTTGATTGATTCTTGATGTGTGTGTCACTGGAAAGGCTGATGCCTTTACTCTTAGTTACCCTGGGATGGGATGTTTGTGGTAAGCCAGTAATTTGATCTGCTGTCCATACTTGATGCAATTGAGGGGCTTCTTGGCCCATCACAGAGAGGGTTGAGTATCAGTCACATTAGTATGGGACTGGATTCACATGTAAGGTCAAGCTAGATAAGGGTGGCAGATGTCCTTCTCTAAAGTGACATTAATGAGCAAGTTGGGAGCCTGACCTCAATCTGAGCAATTGATGTTTCCATTTCAGACGATGTATCTTGGGGGTATACCTGCTTATCCAGAGAGGAGCTGAAAATACTTGTTTTAGTGGATTTCTAAATCGAATCTGGCTCTTTGAGTTTTCTCATAAGATGGGAGATGGGAGGCTTAATCAACTAAGTATTAGGTCACATCATCAAGCTTGGATGTTTTTCTGTGCCATAAATTTCTGTAGTTGGCTTCCAGACCAACCTGCAGTTGTTACCACTTGCTAGTACTTAAGAGGCAAATGAAATGTTGTCAGTTTACAAAACTCTTCCTGGAAGGCAGCACAGTGGCTCAGTGGTTAGCACTGCTGCCTCACAGCGCCAGGGACCCAGGTTCAATTCCACCCTTGGGCGACTGTCTGTGTGGAGTTTGCATGTTCTCCCCGTGTCTGCTTGGGTTTCCTCCGGTTTCCTCCCGCAGTCCAAAGATGTGCAGTCTAGGTGGATTGGCCATGCTAGATTGCCCGTGGTGTTCAGGAATGTGTAGATTAGGTGGGTTATAAGGGGATGGGTCTGGGTGGGATGCTCTAAGGGTCGATGTGGACTTGTTGGGCCGAAGGGCCTGTTTCCACACTGTAGGGTTTCTATGATTCTAAATCCACGTTTAAGTCCAAGTTAGGGGTCATGGTGTCAATACAGTTGCGATCAATGTTGCAAATGTCTCCCCGTGTGACTGTAACAAAGGTAAACTTACCTTGTTATCCTTTTTGACCTGTCAGTAGTCTTTGACACAATTGTTGATATCATTGTTGTCCAGCTGGAGGCGTTACTCTCGTCTGGTTCCATTCTTGGCTAACTTATTGTAACCTGAGAATCACTGCTTAACTTCTGTTCCTGCTCCTGCATTGTTACTCCTCTTGTGTTCCAGGGCTCTACCCTAACCCCTCCTATTTTCCTTTGTGTTCCTTGGTAATATCATTCAAAAGTGCAGCTTCAGGGAAAAGTTCGAAGCAGTTATTTTTGGGAAGTATCATCACATGCACAGTGACAACACTCAGCTCTATGTCACCGTAACACCCCTCATCACTTGATATTTGGTAAATTATCGGACATCTAGTACTGGCTGAGCAAAAAATTGCTCCAATGAAATGTTGGGAAGATTATAGCCATTGTTTTCAGTTCCTGTGCCAAACTCTTTTCCTTAGTTACTAACTCTGTCCCTCTTCCTGTCAGCAGTCTGAGATCAAGCCAGTCTAATTGGAACCTTGATGTGACATTTAATGCTGAGCTGAACCGACAATATCAACTGTGCCATCACTAAAGCTGCCTGTTTCACCTCCATAATATCATTCCACTTTGCCCATGATCAGTTCATTAGCTGCTGAAAACTTTATCCATGCCACTTTTACTTCCCTTGACTAACCCAGTTCACTCCTGGCTGCTCATCCACATTCTAACCTCCATAAACTTGAGGTCATCCAAAACGCAGCCTGTCTTGATTCTCAACAAGCTTTACACACCAATGTTTGCTGACCTACATTTGCTCCTGGTTAAGTAACATCGTAATTTGTAAGTTTTCCTTGCCTTTTTCTGTACTTTGTATGAACTTAACCTTGTGTTGTGTGCTAAAGCCCAAGCCCACCTGCATGGTGACCCCAATGACCCATGGTGTCTCCAATACGGAGCAAACTGAAGAGGAAGAAGAGGAGGAGGAGAAAAAGGTCTGTCTGCCAGGGTTCACAGGGCTGGTCAACCTAGGAAACACTTGCTTCATGAACAGTGTGATCCAGTCACTGTCCAATACACGAGAGCTTCGTGATTACTTCCATGGTGAGTGCAAAAAAGTCAAGTTCACTTCTTCAAAGAGAAACCTTGTTGGTTGTGCTGTTGGTGTAGGGTGGCTAATGTGCTCCCTCTTGCTTGTGTCAGAACATGTGTTAAAGCCTGAAGCAGTATAGCATCCAGACCAGAACTCTATACGGCTCCCTCACTCCTGACACACTCTTTATGATGCCATCTTTCATACGAGATGTTATTCAAGGCTCTGTGTATCTGATTGGATGAAAAATATGGTACTGTTTCAAAGAAGGGGCAGAGGTGTTCTTCCCACTGTCCCAAGCTGAACCAGCATCTCTTGAACCGTTTGCTGTGTCAACATCACTGCTGCTTCTGGGATCTTTGAATGTGCAAATTGATTGCCATGGTGTCACATTGTAGCAGTGACTACGTTTGCTAGTGTTTCATTGACTTTAAAGAGATGTGAAAGGTACTAAATTAAGCAAGCTCTTTCAACTACACAAAAAATATCTAATTAACTGTATGCTTTGTGGCCTGGTGATGTGTCAGAAAAGCTGTGTAACTCATCGCACCTCAGCAATTCATTCAATTCAAATACTTTTTTAAATCTTTGATACGATGTACAAAAAGTGATTTATTCTTTTGAATTTTCAATATGAGCTTTTGCTGAAGAAAGATTAAGTCCTCGTTGCAAGTTAAATTTTGCTCTAACTTTGACTAGATCGATCCTTTGAGTCTGAATTAAATTACAACAACCCTCTGGGAACTGGCGGCCGACTGGCCATTGGCTTTGCGGTGTTGCTGCGGGCACTATGGAAAGGAACGCACCATGCCTACCAACCATCGAAGCTAAAGGTGAGTGAGTGCCAATTTGGGGTCCATGTCAAATCCTCTGCTGGCCTTCCAACTAAATGGACAAACTGATCACATCTTGTGGGAACATTGGAAACAGATGGCTGTGCAGATGGCCTTAAACCTGTTCCACCAAGGCTTATCGGAAATCTGCACTTTCTGGTCACAGCAAAACCATTTAAGTGCTTTTGCTGTGGAAGGACTAAAGGGTTGTGCACATAGATTGTACAAGGGGAGATATTGGGTAGACTGCTTTCTTTTTTTATTTTGGAGATATATTTGTGGAGCAGGTTTAGTGATTTGGATGGTGAGTTCAGTGTCCCTTAGAGAGAGTGCTAGCTGAAGTGGAGGTTGCATTATACAAGAGTTAAGCATCAAATAATACAAACCTAAGCCATTGTGGTCTCATGGACATCCTTTGGTTACCAGTTGGAATTGATCAGAAAAATTATCTAGTCATTGACACTGGGATTTTAATCATGTTTCTTATCTATCCACAAGTAGCTGTGATTTTATAGCGGGGCAAGCTGAAGGGTCTGTGCTTGTATGTCAGAACTTTCAGATGTTGAATGGATCCTGTTTACATACAGTAGGCCAAAGAGGGTGAAGATTCTTTTGGTCTTCTGGTTTATGCAGCCATGTCTAGTGTTGACAGGATTGTCTGCCCAGAGTCTCCTTGCACTTGTTGATTAAGCGACAGCTGGGCATTTGAATAGTTTTTGAACTACTTGTTTGCTGTTCTCAATTTGGCAAAGCACCTAGTTTCTCTTCAAAAGAAACTCTGTCTCATTGCAACGGTGGTGATGTGGCATTGAGCAGGTATAACACAATTGTGCTGACTGCTGAGACCTCCTTGCAAGAATACTTTACTGGATTAGTTACACTACAGGGTGCATACCGAACATTACCAGAAGCACTGGAGTGGATGTTCAGCCCCTCAACCCTGTTGTAGAGCTTGGGGAAGGTTGATTCTGGCTGATCTATATCTTAACTGCTTTTGTTCATTAATTCAGTAATTTGTTCGGGGGAGGCAATGGCCTAGTGGTATTATCGCTGGACTGTTAATCCAGAGACCCAGATAATGTTCTGGGGACCCAGGTTCAAGCCCCGCCTTGGCAGATGGTGGAATTTGAATCCAATAAGATATCTGGAATTAAGAATCTAATGATAACTGTGAATCCATTGTCGATTGTCAGAAAAACCCATCTGGTTCACTAATTTTCTTCAGGGAAGGAAACTGCCATCCTCACCTGGTCTGACCTACATGTGACTCCAGACCCACAGCAATGTGGTTGACTCTTAATTGCCCTCTGGGCAATTAGGGATGGGCAATAAATGCTGCCTAGACAGTGATGCCCTCATCCTGTAAATGAATACAGGAAAAAAAAAAGTAATCCCTGTCAAATAAAAGTTTTAGAAGTTTTTGATTCTGGTTTTATTCAACAGCTTTCAATCACTCTGTCCTCCTCCTTGCTTAGTACTCATTCTCTCAGACCCACTTTATGTGAATTCCATTAGATATTTCTTAACATGAGGTAAAAAAAGTATTAAAAACTATTAAGGTCGATAAGTCCCGGGTCCTGATGGGATCTACCTCAGAATATTGAGGGAGGCAAGAGAACAAATTGGTGGACCATTGACAGATATCTTTATATCCTCTTTGGCCATAGGTGAGGTCCCAGAGGATTGGAGAATAGCCAATGTTGTCCCATTGTTTAAGAAGGGTAGCAGGGATAATCCTGGAAATTACAGCCATTGTGAGCCTCATGTCGGTGGTAGGGAAATTATTGGAAAAGATTCTCGGACAGGATCTATACGCATTTAGAAGCAAATGGACTTATTAGTGATAGACAGCATGGTTTTGTGTGGGGGAGGTCGTGCCTCACTAATTTGATCGAGGTTTTTGAGGAGGTGATAAAGATGATTGAAGGAAAAGCGGTTGATGTTGTCTACGTGGACTTCAGTAAAGCCTTTGACAAGGTCCCTCATGGCAGCCTGTTACAAAGTGCGAAGTCACAGTAGCAGCATTTAAGAAACACTTGGATGAATGCATGAATAGGAAAGGAATAGAAGGATATGGATCCTGCAAATGTAGACAGTTTTAGTATGGACGGGCAAAATGTGTCCGTGCAGGTTTGGAGGGCTGAAGGGCCTGTTCCTTTGCTGTATTGTTCTTTGT
>NC_063347.1:1275578-1287484 GCF_021869965.1 Rhincodon typus
TGGCCTGCTGTGCTCCTCCAGCTCCACACCTTTTGTTAGATATTGCTTCAAACTTGTCTGACCCAAATGCAAAAGTTTCATTTCCGACTCCTTTCTCCTAGGCTATTGTAGCGAGTAAAGCAAGCCAATTCACTGGTTACGCTCAACACGATGCTCAGGAATTCATGGCGTTTCTGTTGGATGGCCTCCATGAGGACCTCAATAGAATACAGAATAAACCGTACACTGAGACCGTAGATTCTGATGGGCGTCCAGATGAGGTACATCATGCTGCTTGGTAACACTCTGACCTGGAACTCCAATTGTTGCCTTACTGCTTCACAAGTGCTCTGTATTAAACAGTCATGTTTTTTGTTTTGCAGGCATATCTCTTGACACTGTATTGTGGCTTTTTTTATAAAAAAAACTGCAGTGGTCTCCCTTTTAATAAGTCAAGTTCCAGAGATTTTGTACGGATTTGGGCACACTGTTATGGAACTAGCATTAATTGCACAGTGTGTTCAGTGTAAATTGATCAACTGGTTATAGTGTGGAAAGGTCTTTCCTGTTCCAACTAAAACAGAAGATTAAATGGGAAGTAGCCGCCACTGTTCTGCCAATTAAATGAAAATTATATCCTTTAATCTGTAACCTTCCTGACTACCTACTCCTTATTAAAACATTGATTTTTAATTGTCTCCATTAAAACTTCATTAAACATTCCTTGCTATCAGGAAAACAATCCCGGCTTCTCCAGTCTCTCTCATGGCTGTAATTCACTCATCCGTTGTGCCATTGGAGTAAATTACTGCACCGTCCCTAAGTCCTTAACATTGTAAAATGTGATGTCCAGAACTGGACATAATGCCTTGGCAGATTTGTAAAGATTTTACATCAGTTCCTCTGTTTTTATTCATAGAACTTAAGGACGCCAAATTTTTTTCAACTACATTACCACCTTGTTCTGGCACCACTTGGCCACACACAGATTTGCCTGGCACCTCTAATACCATCAATCTACTGTTTCTGGAAAAGATGGCAAATGCTCCATGTGTTCCTGATCTCTATTTGTGCTTCTTGTGAATGTCCATTTTCTACGCATTCAAACATATAGTCTCCAGTCTGTAGGGTGGCAATGTTAAACCTGTGCTTGATAACTAGCAGGTTCTTGTTAGAGTTGTGATACCTGTGAAGTCTTGTGGTTTTAGGTTCAAGCCGCACCTCCTCCTGTCTGAACAGGTTGATTTTAAAAATATCTGCCCATGAGGACCTAATCAATTTGGAATAATGAAAAATCAGGCTGGGGTTTGGAAAATCCCAGAGAGTGGCAATAAGCTAAGAACAGAACAATGGAATGATGCAGTGCAGAAATAAACCACTCAACCTGTTGTCTGTTCTGACTCCTTGCAGGGCTAAAGCAATTAGTCCCATTCCTCCAGTTCTGTTTCATAATTTGGGAAGTTGCGATCTTGAATAAAGTGTCTTCACATTGTAATTCCTCTTTATTGTCATGTATAACCATAGAATAATAACCACAAAACGCCACCACTGAGGGAAGCACAAATGATGAACATGACTGAGTTATTTGCTTTGTGTTTGAGAATCTGCTCCCAGTCCCATACTGTTCACACACTACAACCTGTTGTGTAACATACTGCAAGTAAGCATGCCTCCTTGGTTCAATTTACATAACCTGTATTCTCCTTCCATTTTGCTGTACACGTAACCCACAGACATGGTTAAATTGCAATGATTTGACTTCACTGTCATCAGGTGTGGTATAGATAGAGAAGTATATTCGACAATAAAACTAAATGTTGAAAATTAACGGGAAGTCTGGCCTCATTTGTCATGTCATGACCTTTCATCAGAACTTAAAGATATAGTTTTAACGTATTCTACAGTCTCCAGTTCTTTGACAGCTTTACATGTCTCGCAGGTGGTGGCAGAGGAGGCCTGGGAACGTCATAAGATGCGAAATGACTCCTTTATCGTGGATCTCTTCCAGGGTCAGTACAAGTCAAAGTTGGTGTGCCCCATATGTTACAAGGTGAGAGACTGACTGGATAAATGATATTGTGTGTGGTGCTATGATAAGTGACCGAATCCTTCAAATGACCAACTGTATCTTGAAGGTGAGGCCAATATTGTGTTTTCTTTTTGTATGAGGCATTAAACTGACGCCCTTGGTTAGATGGATGTGAAAGATTCAAAGAGTTGGTCAGTGTGAAACACTTTCCTCTGGTTTGATCAAGTCCAGAGCAAGCTGCCTTTCAGTGGTGATGTCAGGGGTACAAAGTCACACAAAGGGAAACTCCAACCTAAAACACAGACCTCTCAAGAAGCCTGAAGCTGACAGTGGGGTCTGGTAGTTGTCAAATGAAAATGAGAAAACTGGAGTAGTCAAACAAAGACTGGCAAACAGCTAAACTGGTGATCAGCAATGATTTGGTTCAGTGGTGAAATAAGCTCAGTGTTAAGCAGCCTACTCCTTTTTTTTGTTATGAACAGGTGAATCCTCCCCTGTATCCTGTTTAGTACTTAACCAACATCATTGAAAACCAACAATATGACCATTATCTTGTTGCTCTTTCTGGCACTTTACTCTGTGTCATTTGGCTGGCCTGTTTCTACATTACAATGGTAACAGCACAAGGGTGCAGAAATTATGTTTTGAGCAATCTTGCAAAAGGCATGATAAAATACAAGGCTTTCTTTCAGATTTGAACCTAGCACAAGTTAGAAATAGGCAGGGAGATGCCAAAAGCTGCAGAATTCCTGTATCTTGAAGACCTGGCATTGTCACTGTCTTGTGAATCCATGCAAATGTGCCTATCTGAGATAACAAGGTGTAGAGCTGGATGAACACAGCAGGCCAAGCAGCATCAGAGAAGCAGGAAAGCTGATGTTTCAGGCCTAGACCCTCCTTCAGAATGAATTATGTTTCGACACTGAGGTTACTGAACCTTGGAAGCGTTGTCTGAAAGCAGCAATGAAGTGCTGTTGTGAGAGGTCGAAATGGTGAATTTAACAGTTTGTAAAGTATTAAGTGTTTCTGGAGGAGTTTAAAGTCTGGCAGTATTTATTGTCAGCTCCACCGTGTGCAGTGCAACACCACCTGCCTTACCTGTGGCAGAGCCTGCCTCTCCAGAATTGGATTATTCAGCCTCCACCAAAAACCACCAGTGGTTGTTTAGTCAGTCCATGAGGGAATTGGTTTAAATGGGCCAAATCCTCTTCAAGCCCCATTACTTTATACTTTGTAAGTGCTGTAAAGGATATGCAAGCAGAACTGCCTACAGAGATGTCAAAGCACTTTGTCATTTTCCTGATATCACCTACGCATGCATGGATGGCAGAGGCAATCTTGGCATTGGCAACGTGCACTCACTCTGTTAAAATCTGTGCTGTTGAGTTCAGAGAAACTGAATTGGTGTATGCAGTTATTTGAAGGTGCAGCTGGACTTGATGGCGTGCAAATAGAGGGGAAGTGTGTTTGTTCTTCAAACAGTAGGTGGCAGCATTCCTCAAAAAACTGCTTTAAATCTGGATAGAGATTTAAATAATTTGTATTTATAAAGAGCCTTTATCATAAAGGTGGGGAGGTGATGGCCTGGTGTCATTATTGCTGGACTGTTAATCACAGACCCAGATAATGTTCTGGGCTAGAGATAGCAGGAACTGCAGATGCTGGAGAATCTGAGATAACAAGGTGTAGAGCTGGATGAACACAGCAGGCCAAGCAGCATCAGAGGAGCAGGAAGGCTGACGTTTCGGGCCTAGACCCTTCTTCAGAAATGGGGGAGGGGAAGGGGATTCTGAAATAAATAGGGAGGTGGATAGAAGATGGATATAGGAGAAGATAGGTGGAGAGGAGACGGACAGGTCAAAGAGGCGGGGATGGAGCCAGTAAAGGTGAGTGTAGGTGAGGAGGTGTGGAGGAGATAGGTCAGTCCAGGGAGGATGGACAGGTCAAGGGGGCGGGATGAGGTTAGTAGGTAGGAGATGGGGGTGGGGCTTGAGGTGGGAGGAGGGGATAGGTGGGAGGAAGGACAGGTTAGGGAGCCCGGGGACAAGCTGGGCTGGTTTTGGGATGCGGTGGGGGGAGGGGAGATTTTGAAACTATCCGCCTCCCCCTCTCTCCCTATTTATTTCAGAACCCCCTTCCCCTCCCCCTTTTCTGAAGAAGGGTCTAGGCCCGAAACGTCAGCCTTCCTGCTCCTCTGATGCTGCTTGGCCTGCTGTGTTCATCCAGCTCTACACCTTGTTATCTCTAATGTTCTGGGCACGTGGGTTCGAATCCTGGCATGGCAGACGGTGGAATTTGAATTCAATAAAATATCTGCAATTAAGAATCTGATGATGACCATGAATCCACTCTTGTTTGTCGGAAAAACTCATCTGGTTCACTAATGTCCTTTAGGGAAGGAAACTGCCATCCTGACCTGGTCTGGCCTACATGTGACTCCAGACCCACCGCAATGTGGTTGACTCATAACTGCCCTCTGGGCAATTAGGGATGGGCAATAAATGCTGCTTAGCCGGTGATGCCCTCATCCTCTTAATGAATAAAGAAAAAAACATAAAAGTCTCAAGGTACTTAAATTTTTCGTTTTAAGTCGCACCAATTAATATAAACCATGTAAAGAGATATTGGGGCAGAGCTTGGTCAAGGAAGTAGTTTTCAGAGGCGCAAGAGAGGGTTTTCCAGAGCTCAGGGGTCTAGACAGCTGACGGAATGTTACACCATTAGTGGTCAATTAAAATTGTGGCCACTTGGTGGATTAGAATTGAAGTAGTGCCGAGTTCTTGAAGCACGTCTGGAGCTAGAGGTGATTACAGATACGGTGGGGCAAGGCTATGGAAACTAGCTTCAAAATTTTAAAATCAAAAGACATTGCAGTTGTAAAATAATCTTCAGTGTTCCCTGTTCTTCTGTTAGTGCCACTGGGTCTTTTACATCCATCTAGGATAGTAAACAGAACCTTGGTTTCACATCTCATCCTACAGATGACAAACTGGTGATACAGTACTTTCTCAGAAGATTGACGAAATTCCTGGATGATGGGATCAAGTGTTAAAATAAATCCAAAAGACAATAACAAGTATAAGAATAATGGCACAAAAGAGACACTTTTCTTTCCTCTTGGTTGTGAATTCACCCCAGACTAGAAGTTGCAAGCTGCCTGCCTGCTGGCTGTGTATATACTGAGTGTGTTGGACAAGGGACAGAGAGTCTAAAGGACAAGTCTGGCACCAGCTGTGACCCTGGTTTGCTGAGGGGTGCCATGAGGATGCACATCTGAGAGTTCAGAATATTGTGCACATACTTTAGAGCACCTTAGCATTGGCACCATGGAGAGGAGACTTTAATTTGCATTTCTTGTTACCACATTTCTTGTTACCTTGTACAAGGGAGCACTAATAAAAGCTTTGCATAAACATCCATGGCCCATTGAGCCATTGCTTGCCTTGAGCACAGTTTTCCTGGAGCCCTGTGGCTGTTAGAGCACTGTGCCGTCCCTGATGGAGTCCAGCAGTTAGTGACGCTCACCTCCTCAATTTGCATTCTCAAGCTCAGGGTGCAGCTGAATGCAGGTTCACCTGCCTCTCTAGAGGAGATGTGGCTGGTGACTGCACATCAGGAAAGAAACAACTGTGACATACTTTTTGCACTTGCACTCTTGTTTCTCCCCTCTCCCTTTGAATCCCTCTGTCTTGTCTTCTATTTTAGTTGCGCTTTGATGCTTACCAGTGCCCTGTACATTGTTGCTGTCTCAATTGAAAATTTTGTTTTCCAGGTGTCGATCACATTCGATCCTTTTCTCTACCTGTCCGTCCCCCTGCCACAGAAACAGAAGTTGCTCACTGTTTACTTTTTTGCCAAGGAGCCTCATAAGAAGCCAGTAAAGGTAAGAACTGTCTGTTTCTGACAGTTTGTGTTATTGGTCAAACCTTCACTAAGCAGCACGTGCCATTCAGCTCAGTCAACTCCACTCCCTTTGAGGTTGACGTGAAAATAACCCTGCACGCTGGGAATTTCTAGGCTTGAGAAAAACCAAAGAATGTTGACTGTGTTTTCTTTGGGGAAGATGTCATTTTGGAGAGAACTTAATATTTCAGCATTAGATTCTTTATGATGATATTAACCCCACCATGCATATGACTCCATGCCCGGTTCCTCATCTCTAACATCACCTGACAATTACCTGCCTCCGCTCCTGTGCCAAAACTCTCATCCGTGCCTTTTTTTTTACCTCCAGCCTGCTGTTTCAATGCTGTCCAACCTTGCGTACTATAAGCATGTATTCACCCTAAACTCTGCCAATGTCCTAACACCCTTGAAGTCCCAGTCATTCATTATTGACTTCCTAGTTGGCCCGGTGGGCCAAAGTTGTAGTGTTGATTTCTACATTGAACGAGAACTATTAACACCGTTGATCAGACAGGTGTCAGGGATATCTTAATGGATTTACTGAGCCATTTACTGAGATCAGTATCTAGTGAGGCACCACGAAGAGCTGCTGTCATGATGGCCATGATGAAATAAGGCCAGTTTTTAAAAAAATGCCAAATGATCCACACGTGACAGGAAGATCAGATTGTTGCTGCAGCAGCAGCAGTGTTGTCACAGGTATTCCTCCACCATCTTCATCTTTCTCCATGGCTATCTGGAAGACTTCAAGTGTGCTTTTTTTTTGTCAAACGTTGATTGGAAAGAACTCTCTGCCACTTTGCAGTGTTCCACGTGCAGTGCTAAGGAATTTACATACAGAAACTTTGTTTTAATCAGGGGATTTTGTTAGCTAAATTTTAATGACCCTAATCAATTGAGAGCAACGTGATCAGTTTGGTGTATCACAGTCCCCTTTGGAAACCCCGAGTAATGCCCTATAATCCTGTTCTGAAGTGATTTCTGCTGTCCCCTTTTTTGTTTCAGTAGGATTATGGTAGCTGAATTTTAATTAGCCTAGTAAACTCGGATCATCACGATGCTGTATTTGGTGTATCACACTCCACATCAGAAAGTTCCAGTAGGGCTCCACAAAAAAAAACGCTGTCACTTTCACACACAACTTGTTCTTTTAAAGTAGGTATTGGCTCCCAGTCTGATAACACATTTGTTAAAATTTCTTATCCTTTGTCCTTCCCTATTTCTAATCTCCTGCAGACTTCGAGCCCTTTGAGACCTCAGCACTACCCCAGTTAAGGTCTTGTGAGCGTCCCTGATTTCAATCCCTCAGTTATTAGTGATTGTGTCTTTACCCACCAAAGCACTAAGCGCTGGCATTCCCTTGCTAAACCTCTCCACCCCTTAATGTCTTTCCTTTCAAACCGTCCCCAAACAGAACTCTGACCAGTTTCTTGCGATATATTTTTGAGTGTCAGATTTAGTTTTGTTATGCTTTTGTGAAGCACTTTGGACAATTTAAAGGAGACGATGTGAATATAAGTTGTTGAATAAATTGTCTCCTTTCCTGCTGCCAGGTCTTGGTGAGCGTGAGTAAGGAGAATGCAAGTGCAGCCGACGTGCTTGACGCAATCTCTCGCAATATGAAAGTGAAAGCTGACACACTACGACTGACTGAGGTGAGTCCTTCAAACTAAGCAGGCGACAACACTAAAATGCCAGCAAGGGGAGCGCACTAGGACAGACAGCATCCAAGGGGCAGGAAGTCCACGTTTCGGGTTGAAACCCTTCATCAGGGTTTCGGCCCAAAACACTGACTTTCTGCTCCTTGGATGCTGTCTGACCTGCTGTGCTTTTCCAGCCTCACCTATAGACTCTGGCTTCCAGCATCTGCAGTTCTTATTGTCTCCAAGCACACTAGGACACTGGATTTGACACTAGCCTTTCACCAAGCTTCATGTCCAGTGTTAATCTGTTAGAATTATCCTGCAGTCTCCCGGAAAAAAAATTAATCTCCAGAATATTTCTGCAAGGGAGGTTCATTTCAAACAACGTTTGTATTTTCTTTGGAGACTAATCATAGAATCCTTTCAGTGTGGAAACAGGTCCTTCGGCCCAACAAGTCCACACTGACCCTTGGAGCATCCCACCCAGAACTATCTCCCTATAACCCACCTAATCTACACATCCCTGAACACTACAGGCAATTTAGCATGGCCAATCTGCCTAGCCTGCACATCTTTGGATTGTGGGAGAAAACCAGAGCACCCGGAGGAAACCCACACAGACACGCTGCTGTTGGATTTGGCAGAATGGGGAGAATGGAATGAACATCAGGGAATCCAACAGTGAAACGTTTTTTTAAAAAAAAAGTGTTGAACCAGAGTTGGAACCCCTGTTGAGAGATGTCCTGAAAGTCTGAATGAAATTAATTTTATAATGTCCTCAAGCTAGTGAGAATGAGCTGACAACAGTGTTACATTTGCAGTCTTACTGGTGCCACAGGATGGAAGTGAATCACTTTGTCATTGGGGCTGAGACACACTCAGTGGAATAGAGGGAATTTCATTTTTCAAGCCCTGTGCTGTCCCTGTCCTGCTGTCTCTCGGTACCAGGGACCCGGGTTCGATCCCACCCTCGGGCGACTGTATGTTTGGAGTTTGCACATTCTCCCCGTGTCTGCGTGGGTTTCCTCCGGGTGCTCTGGTTTCCTCCCACAGTCCAAAGATGTGCAGGTTGGTGGACTGACCATGCTAAATTGCCCATAGTGCCCAGGGATATATTGGTTTAGTGGAAAAGCCCTGGGGAAAATTGATGCACAGAGAGATCTGGGTGTTCAGGTCCATTGTACCCTGAAGGTGGCAATGCAGGTGGATAGAGTGGTCAAGGCATATGGCATGCTTTCATTTATCAGACGGGGTATTGAGTACAACAGTTGGCAGGTCATGTTACAGCTGTATAGGACTTTGGTTCAACCACATTTGGAATACTGCATACAGTTCTGGTCGCCACTTTACCAAAAGGATGTGGATGCTTTGGAGAGGATGCAGAGGAGGTTCACCAGGATGTTGCCTGGTATGGAGGGCGCTAGCTATGAAGAGAGGTTGAGTAGATTAGGATTATTTACATTAGAAAGACGGAGTTTGAGGGGGCGGGACCTGATTGAGGTCTACAGAATCATGAGGGGTATAGTCAGGGTGGATAGCAAGAAGCTTTTTCCCAGAGTGGGGGACTCAATTACTAGGGGTCACGATTTCAAGGTGAGAGGGGAAAAGTTTAAGGGAGATATGCGTGGAAAGTTCTTTACGCAGAGGGTGGTGGGTGCCTAGAACATGTTGCCAGCAGAGGTGGTAGAGGCGGGCACGATAGCGTCATTTAAGATGTATCTAGACAGATACATGAATGGGCAGGGAGCAGAAGGATACAGATCCTTGGAAATAGAGGATCTGGATCAGCACAGGCTTGGAGGGCCGAAGGGCCTGTTCCTGTGCTGTAATTTTCTTTGTTCTTTGTTCTTGATTAACCATTGGAAATGCAGAATTACAGGGATAGGATGGGGTGGTGGGTCTGGATGGGATGCTTGTCGAAGGGTCAGTGTGGCTTCTCAGTACTGTAGGGATTCTATGGGAATGTTTGATGGGGACAGTGTAGAAGAAGTTTTAATCTAACTCTGCACTTACGAGATTGAATAACTTACTAACTCCCAACTCCTAATTGCTTATAGAAAGGGCTGAATTGTCCACTGATCTCTCATTTTGACTTACTGGCATCCCCTGTAGGTTGCAAGGAATAGATTCCATCGGATATTTCAAACGTCTCAGTCCCTGGATACTGTGTCCCCGAGCGACACACTCTTCTGCTTTGAGGTGTTGACTAAGGATCTCGCAAAGGAGAGGGTGCTCGAATTGAATGTACAACAGGTACCTGCTTTGCTCCTTACCTTGTACTGATTCTAGCTCTGAATGTTGACCAGTCATTGTCAATGAAATGGCTGGGAGTTCTTGCACGTTTGCAGTTTGTCAGTCATTGCAGTCCCCTCCTGGGTTGTTTGGCCATCAGGCTGAGGGCACTGTATAGACAATTCCATTTCTGCTCACCGTGGTCATGGTTGTTAGTAGACAAATTATCCAGAGTCTAAGCTAGTAACTGGAAGAATGACAGTTCAAAACGCCAGTGACTGTTTGAGGGTTCAGTATTCAATAAAAACTTAATGTCAGTAAAAATGGCCACGAAATTGTCAGATTGTTGTTAAAACGCACTAATTCATAATATTCTTCAGGAAAAAAGACCTGTGTTCCTTGTCACTTTGGGCTTAGATGTAAATCTCTAATATTTCAACAGTGTGTTTGGCTCGTAACTGCCCTCTGAAGTGACCCAGTGAGTTACTCAGTTGCAGCAAATCAGCTAGATGCAGCTCCAGAAAGCTCACCACCACCACTCTAGAACAGCTTGGGATGGATAGCAAATACTGGCCTTGCCAGCATCACACTCTTCCCAAGAAATTATTTTATAAAAATGCTGCCCACGCCCAATAAAACCACTGTTTAGTTCTGTCGATTTCCACAAATAGCAGTGCCCACCTTGCAAACTCACATGAGCAGAAGGTGCCAGGGCTATCCTGGGTTAATCGTACTCTGGGTGAAGATGGATGTGCTGCAGTTTATCTCCTCATACCCAGGGAAAAGAGACTTCCTGTACTTTCCTGTGGAAATGCAGTATCCCAAATGTCAGATGAGGACTAGATTGAAGTCATCTATTAATTTTATTCATGGATATTCATGACAGTGGCAGGCTTGTACTTAATGACCATCCCAAGTTACTTTTTGTATTCATAAGAACTAAGAGCAGGAGTAGGCCATTCAGCCCCTCAAGCCTGCTCCTCCATTTAATATGATTATGGCTGATCTCATCTCAGCCTCACTCCACTTTCCTGCCTGCTCCCGTTACCTATTAACCCGTTGTTAATTAAACATTTGTTTGTCTCCTCAAATTTATTCTGTTTCCCAGTGTCCACCTGCAGTGAGGAAGTGATTACTTCATTCATGGGAGGTGGGCATTGCTGGATAAGACAGCATTTATTGCCCTTAAGAAAGTGATGGTAACCTGCTTCTTGAACTACATCCCAAGGACTGCAGCAATTAATGAAGGCAGCTCATTGTCAACTTCTCAAGAGCAATCAGAGATGGGCAGTAAGGTCTAAATCCCATAACTTTTCAAAAAAAAAGAAAAGTTCAGAACCTTTAAAAATCTAGCAGCAATTAACTGTTGCCATGAGACTGTCATCTCCGTTATAGGCTTTGTTTCAACGTTACCATTTCACTGGCACAGAATTAAAATAATAGATTTTCCTAGTTAAGTTGCAAAATTGGGCATCTGTGGAGAAAATTCATTTCTCCTTCTCCATTGCTACAAACCTTCCGTGCTTGGCCTCCAGTTACATGGATACGGCTTTGTTGAAATGTTAAGCTGGCTGATATTGGTGTTGTCTGATGGCCATGTTCCACAATTGTTGAATGCAATGTGTTTTTTAATCTCTGCTAGTAATGACCCTTAAACACATTAGTTGCATTCGGTTGCTATTCTGTTATTTAGGATCTTTGTACATTGAGTATCTCATGCTATAAGTGACTCTCCCAGCTGGTAGACATGTCTAACTTGCTGCCTCTCTCTGTTTATAGCGACTGTTAATCCCTAACGTCCCGATCAACAAATGTGCTGCCTGTCAGAAACCACAGCAGCCTGATGAAAAGTTGCGGCGTTGCACCAGTTGCTACCGAGTCGCCTACTGCAATCAGTGAGTCAGCCCTTCAAATCCATACAGTACTGACATTAAGCACCAACTATGGGTACTCATTTTCTTTCTCCTATTCATGTCTGCTCACTCTACACAGATGAAAGAGAGTACTGGTTGGATTGACTGGCTGATCAACAGTCTAAGATGATATAAAAACAGAAAGAATTATGGATGCTGTAAATCAGGAACTAAAACAAAGTTGCTGGAAAAGCTCCGCAGGTT
>NC_063347.1:1287984-1292894 GCF_021869965.1 Rhincodon typus
TTTTCTGAAGAAGGGTCTCGACCCGAAACGTCAGCTTTCCTGCTCCTCTGATGCTGCTTGGCCTGCTGGGTTCATCCAGCTCTACACCTTGTCATCACAGAAAGAAGCATGTTGGTCTGCCATGTTTTTGGTACCTCTTTTCTTTGTTTATTGGTGGGACGTGGGTGTCACTGGCCGGGTCAGCATTTATTGCCCGGTCCTAGATGTCCCTTGAGAAGGTTGGGGTGAGCTGCCTTCCTGAACCACTTTAGTCCATGTGCTGTAGGGACCACAATGCCCTTAGGGAGGGAATTCCAGGATTTTGACCCAGTGACAGTGAAGGAACAAAAATATATTTCCAAATCAGGATCGTGAGTGGCTTGGACAGGAACTTGCAGGGGGTGGTGTTCCCATGTATCTGCTGCCCTTGTCGTTCTAGATGGAAGTGGTCATGGGTTTGGAAGGTGCTCTCTGAAGATCTTTGGTGAATTTCTGCCGTGCATGTTGTATATAGTACACACTGCTGCTACTCAGTATTGGTGGTGGAGGGAGGAGTGGAGTTTTGTGGATGTGGTGCCAATCAAATGGGCTGCTTTGTCCTGGATGGTGTCAAGCTTCTTAAGTGTTACCAGAGCTGCACCCATCCAGGCAAGTGGGGGTATTGCATCTCACTCCTGATTTGTGCCTTGTAGGTGATGATCAAGCTTTGGGGAGTCAGGAGGTGAGCTCCTAGCCTCTGACCTGCCCTTGTAGCTACTATATTTATATGGCTAGTCCAGTTGAGTTTCTGGTCAGTGGTAATCCCAAGGTTTACAGTGATGATAACACCATTAAATGTCAAGGGGCGGTGGTTCGATTGTCTCTTATTGAAGATGGTCATTGCCTGGCATTCGTGCGGTGCAAATATTATTTGCCACTTCTCAGCTCAAGCCTGGATATTGTCCAGATTTTGTTGCGTTTGAATAGGGACTGCTTCAGCATCTGAGGAGGCATGAATAGTGCTCAACCATTTTGAAATTGGCAATATCCCCACTTCCGACCTAATGATGGAGGGAAGGTCATTGATGAAGCAGCTGAAGATGGTTGGGCCAAGGACACTACCGTGAGGAACTCCTGCAGAGATGTCCTGGACCTGAGATGACTGACCTCCAACAACCATGGCCATCATCCTACCTCCCTTTTTGGTGAGCTTTCTGATTAAAAGTGCTGTCTGGGCACTGCCTTGCTCTTTACCGAGAATCCTGCAGAGCTTTCCCTTTACAGTACTTATCCAGTTCCCCTTTGAAATTTATTGTTGAATTTGCACCATCAGCACCCTGAGGCAAACACACAGGCTGCATATAAACAACTCTCCTCACGTTGTCTCTGAAATATAAAATGTAAAATTTACTTCTGCAGCTGCGTCGAGAGGCATCACCATAGTAACCCAGGCGACAATGTTCACAGTGAGACCCCTCTGTGTTGTACAGGCATTTTAGGCACTGTCCTGTCTGTCGGTCACATGACTGAGGATCGTTGACATCAATATTGTTGTGGCACATACAGGGCAAACACCGACCGCCCGGTAGCAAGGGGTTACCATAGTAACCCGCAGCACATTCTTCACATCGAGAACCTGTCAACAAAAATAAAGGAGAATCTTTCATGTTTCTCGTAATGCTTTACTTTTCACTAACTTTAACAGCTTGTTCTCGTTATTCGAGTGTCACCGCTAAGCCCAGCATTCATTCACTAGCACAATGTACCCCGAAAAAGTAGTAATGGGCCTTCTCCTTGAACAATGGCTAAGGCTTTGAGAGAATTGATCATCTTGCCAAACCACTTCAGACAGCAGAGAGAGGCAACTATATTAGAGTAAAACTGGAATCACATGTAGGCCAGTTCAGGCAGTGATGGCTGATTTCTTTCCCTGAAAAGGACATTAATGAACCTATTGCGGTTTCTCCTAGGAACAACCCAGAGGAAGGCCTGCAGTATTGTCCTGGGACTGAGAGTTTGATAACCAACAACCATAACCATCTTCCTCTATACTAGGTATGACTTCAAACAGCAGAGAGTTTTCCCCCTGAATCCTGTTGTTTTGCAACAGCTTTTTGATGCCACACTCAGTCAAATGCGGCCATGACATGAAGGACAGTCACTCTCATCTCACCTTTTTGGTTTCACTCATGGGACGTGGACATTGCTAGCTGGCCAGCATTTATTACCCAAGTTGCTCTTGAAAGGTTAGAGGTGAGCTGCTTTCTTGAACTGCTGCAGACCTCCTGCTGGAGGCTGACCCACAATGCTGTTAGGCAGGGAATTCCAGGATTTTGACCCAGCAACACTAATGGAACAGCAATACATTTTCAAGTTAGGATGGTGAGTGGCTTGTAGAGAAACTTGCAGGAGACAGTGTTCCCATGTATCTGCTGCCCTTGTCCTTCTAGATGGAAGTGATCGTGGATTTGGAAGGTGCTATCTGAGGATCTTTGGTGAATTTCTGCAGTGCATCTTGTAGATGGAACACACTGCTGCTACTGAGCATCAGTGGTGGAGAGAATGAATATTTGTGGATTTGGTGACAATCAAGCAGGCCATTTTGTCCTGGATGGTGTCAAGCTTCTTGAGTGTTGTTGGGGCTGCAAGTGGGGAGAATTCCATCACACTCCTGACTTGTGCCTTGTAGACAAACTTTGGGGAGGCAGGATGTGAGTTACTGGCTGTTGTGTTCATAGTCTCTGAGCTGCTGTTGTGTTTATGTGGTGAGTCCAGTTAAGTTTCTGGTCAGTGGTAACCTCAATTATTTTGATAGCGGGTGATTTGGTCATGGTAACACAATTGAATGTCAATGGGCAGTGGTTAGATTATGTCTTGTTGGAGATGGTCATTACCTGGCATTTGTGTGGCACGGATGTTACTTGCCACTTGTCAGCCGAAGTCTGGATTTTATCCAGATCTTGCTGCATTTGAAAATATTTAAACTAACCCCACTTCTGACCTTATGAGGGAGGGAAGGTTGTTGATGAAGCAGCTGAAGATGGTTGGGCCTAGGACACTACTCTGAGGAACTCCTACAGAGGTGTCCTGGAGCTGAAATGACTGACCCTCAACAACCACAGCCACCTTCCTATGTGTCAGGTATGACTCCAAACAGCGTAGAGATTTCCCCTTGAATCTGATATATTTCAATTTTATTTGGGCTCTTGAATACTACATTCTATTAAAAGCTGACTTGAAGAAGAGTAGTCAACCTCCTCTTACCTCACCTACCTAAATTATTGGGCAGAGTGAGACAATAAGTTACTATAGAAGACAATATCAACATCCACGTCCATCTTTGTAACATTTTTATATTAGGTACTTGAATTAGTTAAAACCCTATTATGCTCTTTTTCAAAAAAAAAGGAAATTAAGATGGAAATTCGAACCAGAAAATGTTAAATAAATGTTTAGATTTTTAGTTTATCGGTACATTAACTCAGATGGCATATGAACATTTGTTTGCAAGCCAAAGATTTCTTTTACCCCCTCAAAATACTTCCTGTTGTTGAGTTTCAAACACGGCTGCTGTTGGGTGAATGACAGACCGGTGTTTCACACAGCAGGTAAAGTCTCTGGCACATTGGGTGGCATTCACACCTCTGAGACCCGCTCCAGAAACCTGAGCACATAATCAAGGCTGACAGTTCCAGTGCTGAGCTGAGACAGTTGGTCAGCCATAATGGGTCCCAATGGGCCAGCAACCTTCTGAGCTGACCATGTACCACATGGCTGCTTGTGGGAGTTTGCTGTGTTCAAACTGGCTGCCGCATTTGTCTGCAAAACAACAGTGACTACAACTCAAAATACTTCATTTGCTGTGAAGCATTTGGGACACTGAGGTTGTAAAAGATATACATTATGTCAATGAAAGTCCTTTCCTACAAGGTTCCACATACCACTGTAAAAGGAACCAACAAAAAATGACTTTCTTGTTAAAGCTGAACTATAGAGGCCAATGAGCCAGGGGATTACCAAGTAAAGGGCAAGCCATGCATGGCATTTTGATCAGTTAAAAAAACAATAATTACTTACGGTGCCATCCACCAGATCGTTTAACCACCCCTGGGTGCGAGAAAAGTCATATCGGTAAATTAAGGCAGGAGACTAGAGAGGGGCAGGAGCTTGGAGATGATTCTACAGAAAGCTAAATGTTTCAAGCTATTCAGTCTACTCTTAACTCCTCAACTATCACTGGGGTACAGGCTCCCACACACACACTGACTCTCACTGGGGTACAGGCTCCCACACACACACTGACTCTCGCTGGGATACAGTCCCACACACACATTGACTCTCACTGGGGTACGGGGTCCCACACAAACACACTGACTCTCACTGGGGTATGGGGTCCCACACAAACACACTGACTCTCACTGGGGTATAGTCCCACACACACACTGACTCTCACCGGGGTACGGGGTCCCACACACACACTGACTCTCACTAGGGTACGGGGTCCCACACACACACTGACTCTCACTGGGGTACAGTCCCACATTCACACCGAATGTCACTGGGGTACAGTCCCACACACACACTGACTCTCACTGGGGTACGGGGTCCCACACACACACTGACTCTCACTGGGGCACGGGGTCCCACACGGGGGTACAGGGTCCCACACACACTGACTCTCACTGGGGTATGGGGTGCCACACACAGTCTGACTCTCACTGGGGTCCGGGGTCCCACACACACACTGACTCTCACTGGGGTACAGGGTCCCACACACACACTGACTCTCCCTGGGGTACAGTCCCATGCACACTGACTCTCACTGGGGTACAGGGTCCCATACACACACTGACTCTCACTGGGGTACAGTCCCACACACACTGACTCTCACTTGGGTACATGTCCCACACACACACACACACACACACACACAGACTCTCACTGGGGTACAG
>NC_063347.1:1292904-1299881 GCF_021869965.1 Rhincodon typus
CACACACACACACACACACACACACACAGACTCTCACTGGGGTACAGAGTCCCACAAACACTGAGTGGGGACGCAGTGCCATAATAGCATTGTCACAGGCCCAGTATTCTCGACCCAAGCTGAAATGCTGAGGAGATGGGTTTGAATCCCACTGTGGCAGATGGTGAAATCTGAATTCAATAAAAAATCTGGATTGAAACGTTAGTCTAATGGTAACCATATAACCACTAACCATAGTCTTCACTGATGTCTTTAATGAAAGGAAGTCTGTCGTTCTCAGACTTTAAACCTCTGGGCAATTCAGAATGTACAATTAAAGCTGACTTATCCTGTAAATGCCCATCTTCCTTGAAGTGGTAATGTAAAAAAAAATTGCCCACGCTGCTGTTTTACCTGCTGGGGATGGGCAGAATATCCACTCATGCTGGCAGCTCTCTGAGCAAGAACCTCCTGCCTCCAGCTCACTGACCGTTAAATGACCACAAGGCCACGCTTCACCCTGTGGGCAGCTCCCTTTGTCCTTTCAGCTGGGCCGACTTGTGGTGTTTGTGGGTTGGGGCTATTGATCATGATGTCCCATAAAATGCAGAAAGGTGATTTGATTTGATTTATTATTGTCACACGTACCGAGATACGGTGAAAAGTGTTGTTTTGTGTGCTATCCAGACAAATCATAACTTACATAAGTACATCAGGGTGACAGAACAAAATGCAGAGAATAGTGTTACAGCTGCAGAGAAGATGCAGAGAAAGATCAACTCTAATATATGAGAGATCCATTCATGAGTCTGATAACAGTGGGGAAGAAGCCATTATTAAATCTGTTGGTACGTGTTTTCAAGATTTTATATCTTCTGCCCAATGGAAGAGGGTTGAAGAGAGTATGACTGAGGTGGGAGGGGTCTTTGACGATATTGGTAGCTTTCCCAAGGCAGCGGGAAGTATAGATGAAGCCAATGGAAAGAAGGCTGGATTTCGTGATGGACTGAACTATGTTCACAACTGTCTGTCATTTCTTATGGTCTTGGGCAGAGCAGTTGCCATGCTGTGATTGTGACAGAAGTGTGAACGGTGGGTGAGAGAGTGAGAGAGAGAGAGAGAATGTGAGAAAACAGCAAGAAGGGTAGAAAGAACAACGAGATGGAGGGAGAGCAAATGGTAAACGTGCATTGTGATATCAAACAAATGGGATAAGACAAGGAGGGATGAAATGAGGAAGCGAAGAAAAATAAACTGGAATATTCTTTCTGCAAAATATTGTGTTCTGTGAATTGTCAGTCCTGCATCGGCCTTCCATGAAGGAGTTTCACTCACTGTAAGCTTGAATACAAGATAATAACACCTTCTGCTGAGTGTTTCCTTTCAATGAGAAACCCTACCAATATATCCTGTCTTTCTTACCCAAATCCTACTTGCCTCCATCTGCAGTACCTCTCAGAAAGTGTAGCACTGAGGGACCCAGCGCCCAGAATGTGTTTCTTCACAATCACCTACCTGTGTATCCCTGGTCGCAGTTACACACCACTTGTCTTGTCCCAGGATCCTGGTAGCATGAGGTGGCAAAATGTTGGCGACTGCTGGGGCCTCCAGGGCAGGGGCAAGGACGGCACTGATCTCCAGAACCCAGTATGGGGTTTCCATAGTAACCAGCAGCACATCTGTACAGCAAGAAGATTTTGTGAGACCATACTGAGGTTGTAGACAGAGAGCTGAGTGCTGCAGAGTAATAGCCTTTATTAACTATTTACACTATCAACATAATTGGGTTGGAGACAGGATTTCTAGAATCTTGCAGGCTCCATCCATGTTCCAAGTACGTCTCTCACATCACCAGCCATCACTGATGATGTAAGCTATTTGTTACCCATTATCCAGAAGGAGTGGAGAGAAATAACAATTCTCCAGTTTATTGCCAATATTAGTGTTAGAGGAAGTCTTAGGTTAATGATTAAGTTAAGGGTTAGGATGACCCCTGAAGCCAGTTTAATCCCACGTTCCAAAGTTAAATATTTTTAAAAGATTAGTGGAAGCTCTAAATCCAAAATTAGAAAGTTTGGTTCAGGGTTTATTTTTCTATTACTGCATTGAAACGAAAAACAAATGATTTTGTAATTCATTATATTTCCTTACATTTTTTAACAGTGCTCAGTACAATAAGCCTTTAACAAAGGTTTTTGCACATTTCACATGTGCTTTCATATAGTATTTCATCAGTCTGTTCATATCATTAAAGACAGGAGCCAAAACTCTGAATGAACTATGGAGAAATAATCACTGAATCTGCTTCAATTACCCTTTCAGGCAATGCACTCGAGACCACAATAATGATGCAAAAAAAAAAAAATTCTCTTCATCTCCCCCAACTGTTTTATCAATTACCGGAAATCTCTGTTCTCTGGTTGCTGATCTACCTGCCACTGAAAACAGTTTCTCCTCAATTACTCCACCAGAATTTTCATGGAACAAGATTGTAGTACTACACAGGGAAAGACAGGGACTGGGGCTCACTGAGCTGCTCTTGCACAGAGCCAGCATGGTCATGATGGACAGAATGGCCCTTCTTTGCTGTAACCATTCTACTTCTATTAAATCTCTGCTGAGGCTTCTCTACTGTCTGGAGTGTAACCCCAGTCTGTCCACATAACTGAAGCTCTGCTTTACTGTTACCATTGTAATAAATTTCCTTTGTCCTCTCTAAAACTTTAACTTTCTTTTAAATCTCAAAACTCAGAAAATAGGCACAATACTCCTGCTGGGATCCAGACAGTGATTCTGTATTTACAGAGTCAAGGATCTCATAAGGTTTTTTCAACCCTAACCCTATCTCTACATAGTTTATATCGCTTCTCCGCATTCTTTCTCAAAAAGCGTTACTTCACACTTCTCTGCATTGAATTGCATCCGATGTGTCCAGCTGTTTCACCAGCCTGGCTATCACCTCCTGAATTTGTTACTGTTGTTTTCATTCCTTTTTTTCTCACAGAAAATTAATCAGAAGATGAGATGATTTTACCATCATGAACAAGAAGACAGCAACATAACACTTTTCAAATAGAAGTTGGATCAGGAGTTGAAAGCAAAGAAAAAACAGAAAAAGTAAACCAAGAAATGGGATTGGAGTAAATAATTCCAACTGAAGAGCTAATGTCAGCACAGAGGTCCTGGAATCCCGGTGGAGTGGTCTCCACACAGCGTGGAAGGTTAAATCTTACCCGGCTACAGTTAATACTCTGCTATGATCCTGGTCCATCAATCTGCTATTTTTATTCACTGCTTGACCGGGGAGAAAAGACCAGGATGAATTTGACTATAAAACTGGAAGCTGTTGATTGCCCAGGTTTCAGACATACCCAGAACTAACATACATTAGAGATAAAGAGTAATGAGGGAAAATGATTCATTTTGGAAGGACAAACTTGAAAGCAGAATACAGGGTTAAGGGAAAGATTCTTGGCAGTGTGGAGGAGCAGAGGGATCTTGGGGTTCATGTCCACAGTTCCCTGAAAGCTGCCACCCAGGTGGATAGAGTTGTTAAGAAGGCGTGTGGTGTGTTAGCTTTCATTAATAGAGGGATTGAGTTCAAGAGCTGTGAAGTTATGCTCCAGCTATACAAAAGCCACATCTGGAGTATTGTGTCCAGTTCTTGTCGCCTCATTACAGGAAAGATGTGGAAGCGTTGGAAAAGGTGCAGAGGAGATTTACCATGATGTTGCCTGGAATGGAGGGAAGGTCTTACGAGGAAAGGTTGAGAGAGCTAGGGCTTTTCTCTTTAGAACGACGAAGGATGAGAGGTGACTTGATAGAGGTGAACAAAATGATCAGAGGTATAAATAGAGTGGACAGCCAGAGACTTTTTCCTAGGGTGGAGGTAGCTATTATGAGGGGGCATAGTTTTGAAGTGAGTGGAGGTAGATACAGGGGAGACGTCAGAGGTAGGTTCTTTACTCAGAGAGTGGTCGGGATGTGGAATGCATTGCCAGAGAGGGTAGTGGAGTCAGCCTCATTAGGGGCATTTAAGCGGCTATTAGATAGGCCTATGGATGATAGTATAAGGTAGGGGTGGAGGTTAGATAGACCTTAGGTTTAGGGTAAAAGTTCGGCACAACATCTTGGGTCAAAGGGCCTGAACTGTGCTGTACTGTTCTATGTTCTATGTTCTAAAAACAGAATGAGGGAAAGGGGTAAAAAGCACATATGAGACACCGGGTCAACTTTAACTCACTGCAAATTTCTAGAAAGGATATTTGGGTGACAGGGACTGAAACTCAGACCACTGCAACTTTTAAGGGAAAATTATAGATAAATATGTGAAGCAGAGGAGGAACAGAGACTATGAGAAGAGAGCAGGGCAGTGGGATTTGTTTGGGATGGTACAGGGCTGTCGGGAGAGTGGAGCAAGAGGATTATTTTGAGAACTCATACTGGTATGGGGAGAGAATGGGGATTGATCGGGGTCATGGGAAGCGATAATGACAGTGGGAATAGTTTGGAATTCATTCAGGGTCTTTGGGAGAGTGCAGAGGAGTGGAACTAGTTTAGGATTTATCTCACAAAGAGTTTGCATGGTCAGAGATCACTGGATAGCCTCTTCCTGTTTTGAAATCCTCATTATTCAACAGGTGTGAATGATTTTGAATAACGGTGTATTTTACAGTGAGAAAAACAATAAAATACAGTGAAAAGCTTTTCCACAGTCCCCACGATCCACCTCACATCTTCAGTACCTCTGCTGTACAAAGCACATTTGTCTCAAGGAGATCACTTTGTCGGATTGGGATATTACCGCTCACAGTTTTGCCCCATAGTGTTGCCTCGGCAGTTAAGGCAGGCTCCAGTTTGTTGGTCGCAGTTCTCCGCGAGCCCATTGCATTGACACGGCCGGCAGTTTGGGAAACCCCAGTGACCAGGCTGGCACTCTCTGCACTGCCTGCCGAATGCTCCAGCCCGGCACTGGCACTGCCCAGTAAGCTGGTCACAGAACATGTTGTACGATCCCTCCCGCTTACAATTACAAGCTGTGGACAAAGAGAAAAAACAGAGTTTGTTCACTAAACCACACAGTCTCACCACAGGCAGAACACCTTGTGCCTCAGTTTAGAAGGAGACTTTTTTAACCTAAAATGCCTGCAACAGATTTTTGAAAGAGCTGCTGAACTAGCCCATCCTCCCTGTGCTTTCATCTTAGCCCAGCAACTTTACTTCTTCCCATTTATTTCCTGCGTGAAAATGCGTGGTTGAATCCTCCACCTCTGATATAGGCAACAACTCTGTGTATTTATAAATTTATCATCATTTCCCCTCTTTTAAACAATTAACTTCAATCTGTTTCTTCTGGTTACTGAGCCACCTTCAAGTGGAAACAATCCATATCGATTTACTTCTATCAAGATGGGAGCATAAAGTACAGAAGCATACAGGGACTATGAACAGCAAGATGGGCAGACACTATACAGTCCCTTGGTCCTATTCCAATCAATTAAATCTGGGTTGGCTTGGGCTATAACTCCAGTTGTTCCATATAAACATCACAAGAGAGGCTATAGGAATGAATGAATAAGCTTTGGAGTCAACATTCTCACACTGCCAGTCAGGCCAGGGAGCTGCAGACGCTAAATAAAACATCTACCGATCTCAGCTTCCTGATCAACAGCAAAAAAAGAGTTTGAAATTGGCTTTGTTGCTGCTAACAGGGATTACCAAGAGTTTCTTTCTCTTGGTCTCTTACCCTTGCAGCCCATTGGGCCAAAGCCATATGTCCCAGGAGCACACTGTTGACATCGTTGGCCAGTCACTCTGGGCTTGCATCGACACTGCCCACCATTCAGCTCACACTCCGAACTCACTGAGCCTTGAGGATCACACCGGCAAGCTGAAAACACAGAAAGCAAAAAAAACTTTCACTTGCTGAACCTGGTTCTCAGTCGTCGTTAATAAATAATTGAATCAAGGCCACATGATCTCTTGAGGCTATGCCAGCTCCACTGCTATTCAGTTAGTCCCACTGTCACTTCTTTTTACATCTGGCCCTTTATATTTTATTTTTTCAGGTATTTAACTAATTCCCTTTCGAAAGTTATTGCTGAATCTGCTTCCAAAGATGATTTCAGACAATGCAATCCAAATCAAAAATAACTATGTCTTGAAGATTAGAGGTTAGCAACTATTGCAAACCATCTAATCAAATCAAAAACAATTCCTTCGTGATTACTAATTCTTTCAGCCAAATGCCACCTGCAGCTTTCTCTCTAATTTGTTATCAACATTCAGCTTCCTCAGGACTAATGCCCACTATCTGTAGGCAGTATGTAACTCAGATCTAGCTAATCTTTGTGTAATTTTAAAACATTTAGGAACACAGGTACAGGAGGAGGCCATTCAGCCCGTCAAGCCTACTCCGCCATTCAGTAAGATCGTGGCTGATCTGTGGCCTAACTCCATATGGCTGCTTTGAGCCCATATCCCTTGTACCTTTGCTTAATACAAATTTGTTTATTTCATATTTAAATATTACAATCGAATTAGCATCGACTGCCACTTAAGGAAGAGAGTATCCAAACGTCCACTACTCTTTGACTATAAAAGTACTTTCTGACATCTTGCTTGAATGGCCTTGCCCTAATTCTTATACAATGCCCCCTGGTTCTAGAATCTTCAATAATTCATCTTTATCTACCCTGTCTTTCTCTCTTAATACCCTGAAACCCTCAATTAGATCACTTCTTAAACTTCCAAATTCTCGAGGATGAAGGCCTAATTTGTCTAATCTCGCCTCATAACTTAATCCCTGAAGTCCAGTTATTATCCTTGTAAACCTGCACTGAACTCTCTCCAGGGCCAAAACATCCTTCCTAATTTGAGATAGTAGGAACTGCAGATGCTGGAGAATCCGAGACAACAAGGTGCAGGGCTGGATGAACACAGCAGGCCAAGCAGCATCATAGGAGCAGAAAGGCTGACGCTTCGGGCCTAGACCCTTC
>NC_063347.1:1300381-1309156 GCF_021869965.1 Rhincodon typus
CCCAACCCTACTGACTGGGCACCCCCTCACCCAACTCCACCCCCTCACCCAACTCCACTCCCTCACGCAACCCTACTGACTGGGCACTCCCTCACCCAACTCCACTCCCTCACCCAACTCCACCCCCTCACCCAACTCCACTGCCTGGGCACTCCCTCACCCAACCCACCCCTCACCCAACTCCACTCCTTCACCCAACCCCACTCAGTGGGCACCCCCTCACTCAAAACACCCCAACTCACCCCTCAATTGGCCACCTCCCTCACCAAACCCCCACTGGCCACCTCCCTCACCCACCCCAACTAGCTATTTCCTTCACCCAATCCCCGCTCCCCCCGCCCAATCTGTCATGTACGCAACTCCCTACAGCTTAATCTTTCCCTTCTTCACATCATCAATCCTTCCCGTTCACTGTTTTTCTCAACAAAATCTCTTCATTCACTTCTGATTCTTCTCGTCATCTCGGTTACTTCTTCCTGCTTAGTGCTTCCCTTTCCTTATCCTCTCCCCTAATCCAACACCTTTATCTGTCCAGCTTTCTGCTTCCCTGTCCCAACTCTGCCACTCTCCTTTTCCAAAATCTTGTTCTTTCCACTCACTCACTGTGCAGCTCATGGCCCCTCTCCTGTTAGGCCAGCTAGGTTATTGATGCAAAAACTACAGGTGGGGAACTCACCCTGCTCACATGCTTTCTTCCAGGGAAGTGATTTTTATTTTGCATGTTGTTGTTATTCAGCATCTGGGTTCCTCAGGACTCATTATGAATGGTAAACAAGGGAAAGCTGCATTCAGCAAGTTCTGAACCCAGTATTCAGATCAGCCAGGCAATGCTACCATCCAACTAGATGACCCTGCTGTTTTTCCCATTTCTGTGCAGAAATTACCTGCCATGTTCTTGATATTACATTACTGATTATATTTCAAAATATATCTAATTGGTGACAAAGTGCCTTGTGGTGTCCTGGGGATGTGAAAAGTGCTATAGAAATGCAGATTTTTTGCTTGAAAACTGTACCCAGGTCAGGAAATGGATTGTATCAGAATCAGTGATGATTGAACAATAGGACTCTTTTGGCACAGTGAAATTGTCCCTCCCTCCAGGCCAGGAGGCCCAGGTTCAGGTCCCACCTGCTCCAGAGGTGTATCATAACATCTCAGACAGGCTGATTGGAAAGTATCTTGAACAGATGGTCTGCCTCAGGAACAGAGGAAAGTACATTGAAAGGACTCACGTTGACAGCCCTGTTGGTTTTCAGCACTGAGTCCAAAGTAGCCAGCTTTACATTTGTCACATCGAGGACCCTCCACATGGTCCTTACACCGACACTGCCCAGCGATCATTCCCAGGTTTGGATCATCCCGACTGTCACAAATTCCACCATTGAGGGTGCCATCAGGGTCACAGTCACACGCTGTAGGATAAAGACACCATTTACAGTTCTCTCCTTGTTTCAAAACAGAACTTCAGTAGGTTTTCAAATACTTTGGAAAAAGTAAAGTTAGTGGGGACAGAAGAATAAAAACACTGGTCTTTCTACTCATACATTCCCTAAGGCAAACCACAACACCCCTGAGAGAAAAAAGACAGGTTAGCACTTTGAGGCACAATGGTTAGATCCCACTTTGGGTGTTAGCACTGATGAAGATTTCAGGTGAAACACTAAGCTCACCTCCTTGGACAGATACTGCTTGCTTGGTGTACATTTTCTGTTTATTCTTGGACAGAAGTTGTTAGGAAAGCTGGTGGTATTTCCTAGCCCTTAGTTACCTTAAACATGGATAGTGTTTTGGATCTAAACTGAGGAGTACGCTGAACCACTTCAGAGGATCAAGAGTTAAAAGTCAACCAGGTTGGTGCAAAACAGGAGTCACATACAAACCCAGACCAGGGAAAGAAATTAGATCAAGGAATAATCGAGAACTAGTCTATTCTTTATGATAATCCTGTAGCTTCACGGTTATGTTTACTGAGGCTGGCATTTTGTTCACAGATTTTGTTTAAAAACAATCAAGTGGGATCTAAAAAAAACATTCTGAATTAAAGTTTAATGGTAAATGCTATGAGGTTGAGGAAGCAAATTTAATCACTTTTCCTTCCTCCATCCCTTCTCCAGCTCCCATGAATCACCTTGAAATTTTACACTTGCAATCTCATTTTTATTACAATTAGGAATAAAATGCATTTAGCCCTGCTTATTGTCAGACCAGAATTAAGGTATAGCTTCTTTGATATTTGCCAATACAATGAAGTACAAGGCCTTGGAGAGGACACTGAAAAATAGACTGGAATGGGATTGGAGAAGCTAGGATTATCTCCTTGAATCAAAAAGGGGAGATTTAATAGAGATGTTCAAAACCATCAGGGCCTGTTCCTATGCTGTATTACCCTATCATTCTATGACTCTATAAGCTGCTTTAATGTGATATAGCGAAACAGTTTCCAGTGGGAGGTTAGTAACCAGAGTATAATGATTGTAATGAGGGCAGCCAAGTGGATCCATAGAATCTGAGTTCCCTGATTGGGGCTGTTAATCTGGTCCAATCAGGGAGCCCTGGCTGACAGATAAGAACAGGAGTGTCAGATATTGTGTTCACTCTGCGAGCTGGCTCTCCTTGTGTAAATAAAGGGCGATTTGATAACAGGGTACCGGCCTCTGTGGAGTTATTTCACAGAGGGACACAGACTTATCATCATTGAAGAAAAACCAGGAGACAGACATGAGCAGCTTTCTTTTTAAGCAATCTTCATCTTGTTACGTTGCTACACCTTGCCTTGTCACTTTTCCACAGAGGCTCTGGCTTATGAAATGAGAACTTTCAGGCCTTCAGGTCCTGGTTGAGGTTTCACCATGTGGATGCTCCTCCGCAGTGACACGCAACAGAATTCATTTGTCCATATCTCAACTTCTGCTCAAAAGGCTTTGCAATGGCTGACACCATTCCTGGGGTAACTGAAGCACAGCTGAGTAGACCATGTTCTGCTGGCTACTAATAGCAGGGATTCCTCTGGATCATTTGTCAGCTTGTGTGTAAATGTGCTGACCCCTCAGCAAGGCAGAAAGCTATGGGAAGGATCACAGTTTAGGCACTTGACTGCAAGAATCTGCTCCTCACCTTTCAAAAGGAAATAGGATAAGTTGAATGGGAGACTATTTCAGGGAAGGAGCAGAGGGTGGAATCTCTTCCTGCGCTTCAAAATCCTATGAAAGAAATGTAAAACTGAGAAATGTAGTTGTCAGGATTTTGCCTCAGCTAAGGCTACATTGAGCACACAAGAAATAGGGGGCAAACTAAAGAAGATGGAGTTGGGCCACAAATTGGCCGTGATGCCTCTGAATGATGGAACAGGTTTGAGGGGTTGAAAGGCCTCCTCCAATCCCGATGTTCCAATGAAGGGTTGGAGGCAAAGGCACACCTGACAGTGATAGCCCTAGACATCAATCACTTGTGGCATCAAGGAACTAATGAGTATCGGGGGCAAACATTTTTCTGGTTGGAGTCAATACCTGACACATAGGAAGATGGTTGTGGTTGTTGGAAGTCTATCTCAGCTGCAGGACATCTCTGCAGGAGTTCCTCAGGGTAGTGTCCTCGACCCAACCATCTTCAGCTGCTTCATCAATAACCTTCCCTCCATCATAAGGTCAGAAGTGGGGATGTTTGCCGATGATTGCACAATGTTCAGCACCATTCGCAACTCCTCAGATACTGAAGCAGTCCGTGTTCACATGCAACAAGATCTGGACAATATCGAGGCTTGGACTGACAAGTAACATTCATGCCATGCAAATGCCAGGCTATGACCATCTCCAATGAGACAATATAAGCATCTCCCTATGACATTCAAAGGTGTTACCATCACTGAACCCCACTATCAACATTCTTGGGGTAACGATCAGAAACTGAACTGGATTCACTACATAAACACAGTGGCTACAAAAAGAGATCAGAAGCTGTGGTGAGTAACTCACCTCCTGACTCCCCAAAGCCTGTCATAATCTACAAGGCACAAGTCAGGAGTGTGATGGAATACTCCCCACTTGCCTGGATGGGTGCAGCTCCAAAATCACTCAAGAAGCTTGACATCCTGCAGGATAAAGCAGCCCACTTGATTGGCACCATATCCATAAACATTCCAATCCCTCCACCACCGACGCTCAGTAGCAGCAGTGTGTCTACAAGATGCACTGCAGAGGTTCACCAAGGCTTTTTAGAAAGCATCTTCCAAACCCATGACCACTTCCATCTAGAAGGACAAGGGCAGCAGATACATAGGAACACCAGCCCCTGCAAGTTCCCCTCCAAGTCCCTCAGCATCCTGACTTGCAAATATAGCGCCGTTCCTTCACTGTCACTGGGTCAAAATCTTGGAATTCCATCCCTTCCCCCACCCTCCCTGAGGGCATTGTGGGTCTACCAACGGCACGTGACTGCAGCGGTTCAAGAAGACTGCTCACCCCCACCTTCTCAAAGGGGGCAACCAGGGATGGGCAATAAATGCTGGGCCCAGCCAGTGACACTCATGAGTAAATAAACAAAAAAATTTGCACAGCTCCTGTGGTCCATGCGAGTGCATTAGAGGGTATTGTGCTTTGCTAATGAATGCCCATTTGTTTATATTACTCCACTCCTTTCTTACTAACAATGATTTTCATATCATGAGTGTGGGATGTGTATGAACATGGATCCCAGAGGCAGAGGAGTTTCCACTCTGTTCCACCCAATTTCCTACTGATTCCTTCAACAGTTGTTCACGATGTTTAGGACTCCTGCAGCCACCTCTGGGCTCGCTGGTAATTGGGGATGGCTGAATGGCCAAAGATGCACTCAACAAAAATTGTTCTTCTTCCTGATTATTGGGAGATTACACTTGCAGCTGTGAAAATTGGACAGGCCAAGGATGTACTTTCCATTTACTCATTGTTGATAGCTCATCAGCAAGAGATCAGCCAACTTCACTTTGGACAAGCTTCAATCTTTCCCCAACAAACAGGCTTATCCGGCCATCTGTATGACTGCATGGCCACCACATGGAAAGAAAATTCCTCTTGCTGTCATTCACGGCCCATCTCAGTTTGGATGGGGACAACTATGTACAATATCTCTTCAATGTTCTTCCATATTTCTCCTTGGTTTCCAATCTCTGTCCTACTCCGTGTAGAGTAAAAGGTTAATTGCACCTTTACTCGAAGATAAGTTACTGAGCATGCATGAAAGAAGCTGTGTCAAGGTGACCTCACATTTGGATCCTGAGTTTGTTGGTTCCAGAAGATTTTCTCTCTTACAATCCCTTATAAATAAAGATATTTAGTAAAGCTTATTAATATTTACTTGTTTGAGTGTAGACCTGATCTTACTGTATTCTTTTCCCTCCCTACATTCTCATTGCATTGAAATCTGCAAGGGTTCGTCAGGGTAGTGTCCTAGGCCCAACCATCTTCAGCTGATTCATCAATGACCTTCCCTCCATCATAAGGTCAGAACTGGGGATGTTCGCTGATGATTGCACAATGTTCAGCACCATTCGTGACTCCTCAGGTACTGAAGCAGTTCATAACGAAATGCAGCAAGAACTGGACCATATCTAGCTTTGGGCTGAAATTTGGCAAGGATTATTTGTGCCACACAAATTTAGGACAATGACCATCTCCAACAAGAGAGAATCTAACCATTGCCCCTAGACATTCAATGGCAAATCCCTCACTGAATAGTGGCTATAAGAACAGGTCAGAAGGTGGAATATTGAAGTGAGTAACTCACCTCCCGACTCCCCAAAGCCTGTCCACCATCTACATGGCACAAATCAGGAGTGTGAAGGAATACTTCCCACTTGCCTGGATGAGTGTAGCTCTAACAACGCTCAAAAAACTTGACTTCATCCAGGACAAAGCTGCCCATTTGATTGGCACTATATCCACAACATCTACTCCTTTCACCACCAACGCTCAGTAGAGCAGTGTGTACTATCTACAAGATGCCCTGCAGAAATTCACCAAAGATCCTCAGACAGCACCTGCCAAACCCACAACCACTTCTGTCTAGAAGGGCAATGACAGAAGATCCATAGGAACACCACCCCCTGTTGGTACCTGGGACTTTGATTTTGTGGCCATTTCGGAGACATGGATAGAGCAGGGACAGGAATGGTTGTTGCAGGTTCCGGGGTTTAGATGTTTCAGTAAGATCAGGGAAGGTGGTAAAAGAGGGGGAGGTGTGGCATTGTTAGTCAAGGACAGTATTACGGTGGCAGAAAGGACATTTGATGACAACTCGTCTACTGAGGTAGTATGGGCTGAGGTTAGAACCAGGAAAGGAGAGGTCACCCTGTTGGGAGTTTTCTATAGGCCTCCGAAAAGTTCCAGAGATGTAGAGGAAAAGATTGCAAAGATGATTCTGGATAGGAGCGAAAGTAACAGGGTAGTTGTTATGGGGGACTTTAACTTTCCAAATATTGACTGGAAACGCTATAGTTCGAGTACTTCAGATGGGTCAGTTTTTGTCCAATGTGTGCAGGAGGGTTTCCTGACACAGTATGTAGATAGGCCAACAAGAGGCGAGGCCACATTGGATTTGGTACTGGGTAATGAACCAGGCCAGGTGTTAGATTTGGAGGTAGGTGAGCACTTTGGTGATAGTGACCACAATTCGGTTACGTTTACTTTAGCGATGGAAAGGGATCGGTATATAACGCAGGGCAAGAGTTATAGCTGGGGGAAAGGCAATTATGAGGCAAGATTTAGGATGCATAGGATGGAGAAGGAAACTGCAGGGGCTGGGCACAATTGAAATGTGGAGCTTGTTCAAGGAACAGCTACTGCGTGTCCTTGAGAAGTATGTACCTGTCAGGCAGGGAGGAAGTGGTCGAGCGAGGGAACCGTGGTTTACTAAAGAAGTTGAATCTCTTGTCAAGAGGAAGAAGGAGGCTTATGTAGAGATGAGGCGTGAAGGCTCAGTTAGGGCGCTTGAGAGTTACTAGTTAGCCAGGAAGGACCTAAAGAGAGAGCTAAGAAGAGCCAGGAGGGGACATGAGAAGTCTTTAGCAGGTAGGATCAAGGAAAACCCTAAAGCTTTCTATAGGTATGTCAGGAATAAAAGAATGACTAGAGTAAGATTGGGGCCGGTCAAGGACAGTAGTGGGAAGTTGTGTGTGGAGTCCGAAGAGATAGGAGAGGTGCTGAATGAATATTTTTCGTCAGTATTCACGCAGGAAAAAGACAATGTTGTCGAGGAGAACACTGAGATACAGTCTATGAGACTAGATGGGATTGAGGTTCATAAGGAGGAGGTGTTAGCAATTCTGGAAGGTGTGAAAATAGATAAGTCCCCTGGGCCGGATGGGATTTATCCTAGGATTCTCTGGGAAGCTAGAGAGGAGATTGCAGAGCCTTTGGCTTTGATCTTTATGTCGTCATTGTCTACAGGAATAGTGCCAGAAGACTGGAGACTAGCAAATGTTGTCCCCTTGTTCAAGAAGGGGAGTAGAGACAACCCTGGTAATTATAGACCAGTGAGCCTAACTTCGGTTGTGGGTAAAGTGTTGGAAAGGATTATAAGAGATAGGATTTATAATCATCTAGAAAGGAATAATTTGATTAGGGATAGTCAACACGGTTTTGTGAAGGGTAGGTCGTGCCTCACAAACCTTATTGAGTTCTTTGAGAAGGTGACCAAACAGGTGGATGAGGGTAAAGCGGTTGATGTGGTGTATTTGGATTTCAGTAAAGCGTTTGATAAGGTTCCCCATGGTAGGCTATTGCAGAAAATACGGAGGCATGGGATTGAGGGTGATTTAGCGGTTTGGATCAGAAATTGGCTAGCTGTAAGAAGACACAGGGTGGTGGTTGATGGGAAATGTTCATCCTGGAGTTCAGTTACTAGTTGTGTACCTCAAGGATCTGTTTTGGGGCTACTGCTGTTTGTCATTTTTATAAATGACCTGGATGAGGGTGTAGAAGGATGGGTTAGTAAATTTGCGGATGACACCAAAGTTGGTGGAGTTGTGGATAGTGCGGAAGGATGTTGCAGGTTACAGAGGGACATAGATAAGCTGCAGAGCTGGGCTAAGAGGTGGCAAATGGAGTTTAATGTGGAAAAGTGTGAGGTGATTCACTTTGGAAGGAGTAACAGGAATACAGAGTACTGGGCTAATGGTCAGATTCTTGGTAGTGTGGATGGGCAGAAAGATCTCGGTGTCCATGTGCATAGATCACTGAAAGTTGCCACCCGGGTTGATAGCGTTGTTAAGAAGGCGTACAGTATGTTAGGTTTTATTGGTAGAGGGATTGAGTTTCGGAGCCATGAGGTCATGTTGCAGCTGTACAAAACTCTGGTGCGGCCGCACTTGGAGTATTGCGTACAGTTCTGGTCGCCGCATTATAGGAAGGATGTGGAAGCATTGGAAAGGGTGCAGAGGAGATTTACCAGGATGTTGCCTGGTATGGAGGGAAGGTCTTATGAGGAAAGGCTGAGGGTTTTGAGGCTGTTTTCGTTAGAGAGAAGAAGGTTAAGAGGTGACTTGATAGAGACATACAAGATGATCAGAGGATTAGATAGGGTGGACAGTGGGAGCCTTTTTCCTCGGATGGTGATGGCTAGCACGAGGGGACATAGCTTTAAATTGAGGGGTGATAGATATAGGACAGATGTCAGAGGTAGGTTCTTTACTCAGAGAGTAGTAAGGGCGTGGAATGCCCTGCCTGCAAAAATAGTAGACTCGCCCACTTTAAGGGCATTTAAATGGTCATTGGATAAACATATGGATGATAATGGAATAGT
>NC_063347.1:1309256-1314783 GCF_021869965.1 Rhincodon typus
GGTGATTTAGCGGTTTGGATCAGAAATTGGCTAGCTGTAAGAAGACACAGGGTGGTGGTTGATGGGAAATGTTCATCCTGGAGTTCAGTTACTAGTTGTGTACCTCAAGGATCTGTTTTGGGGCTACTGCTGTTTGTCATTTTTATAAATGACCTGGATGAGGGTGTAGAAGGATGGGTTAGTAAATTTGCGGATGACACCAAAGTTGGTGGAGTTGTGGATAGTGCGGAAGGATGTTGCAGGTTACAGAGGGACATAGATAAGCTGCAGAGCTGGGCTAAGAGGTGGCAAATGGAGTTTAATGTGGAAAAGTGTGAGGTGATTCACTTTGGAAGGAGTAACAGGAATACAGAGTACTGGGCTAATGGTCAGATTCTTGGTAGTGTGGATGGGCAGAAAGATCTCGGTGTCCATGTGCATAGATCACTGAAAGTTGCCACCCGGGTTGATAGCGTTGTTAAGAAGGCGTACAGTATGTTAGGTTTTATTGGTAGAGGGATTGAGTTTCGGAGCCATGAGGTCATGTTGCAGCTGTACAAAACTCTGGTGCGGCCGCACTTGGAGTATTGCGTACAGTTCTGGTCGCCGCATTATAGGAAGGATGTGGAAGCATTGGAAAGGGTGCAGAGGAGATTTACCAGGATGTTGCCTGGTATGGAGGGAAGGTCTTATGAGGAAAGGCTGAGGGTTTTGAGGCTGTTTTCGTTAGAGAGAAGAAGGTTAAGAGGTGACTTGATAGAGACATACAAGATGATCAGAGGATTAGATAGGGTGGACAGTGGGAGCCTTTTTCCTCGGATGGTGATGGCTAGCACGAGGGGACATAGCTTTAAATTGAGGGGTGATAGATATAGGACAGATGTCAGAGGTAGGTTCTTTACTCAGAGAGTAGTAAGGGCGTGGAATGCCCTGCCTGCAAAAATAGTAGACTCGCCCACTTTAAGGGCATTTAAATGGTCATTGGATAAACATATGGATGATAATGGAATAGTTTAGGTTAGATGGGCTTCAGATTGGTTTCACAGGTCGGCGCAACATCGAGGGCCGAAGGGCCTATACTGCGCTGTAATGTTCTATGTTCTATGTTCTATGCAGGTTCCCCTTCAAGCCACTCACCATCCTGAATTGGAAATACATCACTATTCCTTTCTTTACAGCTTGGTGGGTGACCCTACAGCACATGGACTGCAGCGGTTCAAGAAGACAGCTCATCCTCAACTTCTCAAGGGGAAATTACGGAGGGGCAACAAATGCTGGTCCAGCCAATGACATCCACGTCCCATGAAACAATTTTTTTCACAATCTGATTGGAGAACATTCCCCACCATTCCCCAAACTTCTCCCACCCCATTCAGACTGATTTTATCAGACTACCTTTTGCCTTTTGAACAGCGAGGAGAAGGATGGATTACAATGATAAGATTATGCTCCAATTACGTCATTAAGGCACACTAACTGCTTTACTTGCTGGGCAACTGTGGTCTATCTGTCTGTATGGCGGCAATAGGATGAGGCCAGAAGAGTTTCGTTGCCCAGGAGGAGTTCATTCTGGTATGAACCTCCCTCCCCTATTCTTTTTGCTTGGCCTGCCAAAGACCATTTTCTATGGCTCCCACCTGCCTTTAACTGTACCACCTCCCTCTAATTTCTCTGACTTGAGAAGTCCAGGTGTTAAAATTGGGGTAATTGGCTGGATCACCACTAACTCTAACCCTTAGACACTCAGTATCAATGACAAGCAACATCCCCTCCTTCAGCTAAAATTGGAATAATTAACAGAATCCTGTGAACTGTTTGTGCCTCTCCCACTAATGCAGGTTCTCCACCATGAAGCCCTGTCAACACTTACGAACACAGACTCTGGGGTCCCGGATGTCTCTGGATGGGTCTTGGTAATAAAAGGATTTGCACATCTCGCAGTTCCTGCCCATTGTGTTGTGGGAACAGTCATCACACACTCCTCCACTCACGTTTCCTGTGGCTAAGTACACTGCCATGTCGAAGTGACACCTCCCAGAATGATTGTTACAATTACATCCTGTCAAAGAGAAAGAAGTTACATAAAGATTAGCAAGTCCCAATCCAGATGTAAACAGCACCTCATCAGATCTCTCTAATTCTTTGCTGTCCCAAATTTGTTTCAGGTGTGTACACATTTTGTTAAAAATATCCTTTTGTTATTTACAGCAGACTTTCTTTAATCACCAGAAATGGGGTAAGAAGACATTTCATCTCCTTAATCATATGATGGTGCTCCTGACTTTAATTCCACCCCACTCCAAAGCACCTACTCTTCATTTCCCACATCCTCTACCACTGGCCCAGCCTGAATAAACATTAGGAACAGACAGAAGTCAGTAAAAATGTGGTGGTGTCAGTGCGAGTGTCAGTCTTGAATTTACTTCACTCACATGAATGCTTAACAGCTTGGCAATATGTTAGAGACTGTACTGGAAAGGGTTAATCAGGGATGTGCAGCATCCAAGACAGATTCGCTTAAGTAGCTTGCCAGAGTTAAGTATGTGAAGGGTTACCTTGTCATCTCCTGACGGATAATAATTTCTTTTATCAAATTTTAAAACAATACCATTTGGGATATAGATTGTGGAGACATTAATAGGGTAGCCAGCAGATGTCTGTGTGGAAAATGACAGAATTGTTACAGTGCAGAGAGATACCATTTGATCCATTATGTTTGCACCAGTTCTTCCAATTAGCAATTCGCCAAGTGCCATTTCCGTACCTTCTCTTGGCAATGCTGCATATTGCTACTAATCTAGTTCTCTATTAAATGTTTTGATTAAGCCAGCCACCACCACATCCTCAGTAAAAGTCAGACCTTAACCACCTGTTCTGTGATAAAAATTTCCTTCATGTTGCCTTTGCTTCTTTTGCCAATTACTTTAAATCAGTGCCCTTTTATTCTTGATCCATGGGAACAGTTTCTCCCTATCAGCTCTGTCCAGACCCCTTATGATTTGGAACCCTTCTAGCAAATCTCCTCTCAACCTTCTCATCTGCAAGGAGAACAGTCCCAACTTCTCCAATCTCTCTTCATTACTGAAGTGCTACATCCCTGGAATAATCCTCATGAATCGTTCCTGCTCCCTCTCAAATGCTTTCACAACCTTCTGAAAATATATTGCCCAGAAATGAACACAATACTGCAGCTGAGGGAAAAACTAATGTCTTTTACAAGTTCAGCCTAACCTCCTTGCTCTTATAGTCTAAGCCACTATTTAAGATCAATGCAAAGAACTGTGGATTCTGGAAATCTGAAACAAAAACAGAAATTGCTGGAGAAACTCAGCATGTGTGGCAGCTCCATCTCTGCCTGTCATGCTGTCCCACCCTCCCCAGGTATCAGCTTTTCCTAGCTATTATCAGTCAAGGGTCACTGTTCTCAAAACATTAACTCTGCTTTCTCTCCACAGACGCTTCCATAGCTGCTGAGTTTCTCCAGCACATCCTGGTTGTGTTTATTACAGTATAATAAATATATAGCATATTCCACCTTTCCTGATAACTTCAATGACCAATACATAAACACCTCCAAGTCACTCTCCTCCTACATCCCCTTTAGGGCTGCACCCTTTACTTTGTATTGTCTTTCTCTGTTCTTTCTACCAAAATGTTGTGGTTCCATGTAGGTAAGAGATTTATGGATATTTACGTCACCTTTAGAAACAATTCCATAAGGCACCACACAAAACATTATTAAACAAAATTAGGACTCCTGTGATGATGAGTAATATACAAGCATGGATTACAAACATAACTCAGAGAGTCGGAATCATTAGGTCATTTTCAGGTTGACACCCCACAGTTTATCATGAGGGTCGCTGCTTGGGGCCCATCATTCATGACTTGCAAGAGGACACAGGTATAATGTACCCCAGTCATGTATCTGATAATATAAAGTTAGCTGGGAAAATAAGTTGTGGAGAGGGTGCAGAGAGATAGAGACAGATTAGGAAAGTGGGCAAGAATATAGCAGATGGAATATAATCCGAGGAAATGTGAAGTTATTTAATTTGAAAGGAAAAATTCAAATTTAGGATCTTTTTAAATGGTTAAAGACTTGGATGTGTTTGCATTCAGAAAACCCTAGGTGCCCTAGGTTAACAGGTTAACATACAGATACAACAAACAAGTGGTGTGTCAGCCTCAATTACAAAGGAAAATGATGTTCACAGACCCACCTCCACCTCTGATGAAAAGGCCTATCCATCAATTCCACTTCCTCACCCTCTCATTTCATATTCTTCTCCAGAAATTACCTGGCTACTAATTGAATTGATTATCTCTCCGATGTGTCAGTTAAGAGGCCATTCTTTCCCAAGACCAGTTTGGTTAGTTGAGGGAAGAAAAGATGTCACTGCCAAGTCTGATCCAGTCCTCTCTCAGTCTCCAGACTTTCCAGTGGGAATCCGCACTAATACTGGTTCCATTCATAAACTCAGAGCACTGAGATCAACTGTAACAGCCAGGCTGAGGTTAGCAAACTCAGACTTATCAGACATTGGCTATAACCTCTCAATATCAATACCATCCTTGTGACTTTGTTTAGCATCTTTTCCAGTGCCTCAATGTCCTTTATGTAAAGTGGACACCAGAAGATGTGCACAGTAATCTCCAAAGGGTGTAATCAAAGTTCTACCCAAGTGTAACATTATGTCTCAACTTTAAAATTCCATTCCAGTATTATATGATTAGTTAATGGCTAGTCTTCAACTGAATCAGTGACTGTGTTAATCTATATCTCCATATGACAACACACACTGCAGTGACCCATGCATTTTCTCATCACTCCCAAAGTCTGAAATCGCTGCTGACACTTACGTTTGCAAGCATTGGTGTTCCGTCCTTCGGCTGGTCTCCATGGCAGCTCATTATAGAAGTCATCACACTTCTCACAGTTTAACCCATTCGTATGGTGATTGCACACACATCTGCCATGGACCTGCCACACAATGGGAAACAGTCACAAACCAACAAAACAGGACTGGTACCAGGGTCACTCAGTAGGTGTACCACACATTATTTGCATTTGGAAAGGTCCAGCCATTCTTTCTGTCTCCCTTAATCTTACAGTACACCCACCTGATACAGAAAAGTCTTATTTAATATGTTCCATATTAAATTAGATTATTCCTGCTATTAATCCAAAAATAATTTGATGGCTTCTGCTTCCTGTAACTAAGAAACATTCCCACTTTGGTCTCGAAATACTGGAGCTTCATCAAGAGTGTTTCTCACTCTCCATGAGGCTGATGGACTGACAGACTGAGACATTGCTACTCAGCACAGGATTGCAATGGGACAGTAAGTACTTTGGGTTCGACATTCACAGGACAATCAGTTCCTAGCTCTTTACGACTAATAGAAATATATAACATCTCTCTTCTTTTATAAATAGTTCCTCTCTCTATAATTGTTCCAATCATTAGCTTTTTTTTCTAAACTGAAGATTAATAATTGATTTGAAAAGTAAGTAAACTCCTGAATGAGAGATAACAAGGTGTAG
>NC_063347.1:1315283-1318839 GCF_021869965.1 Rhincodon typus
ACTTTTTAACATTACAGAACCTTTATTGGGGGTAAATTGCTTTGGAATGATTTCCAAGCATCCCTACAAGCATGGAAGCAGGCCATTCGGTCCATCGAGTCCACACCAATCCTCTGAAGAGCATCCCACTCAGACCTACTCCCCAACCCAATCCTGTAACCCTGCATTTCCCACAGCTAACTCACCTAGCCTGCACATCCCTGGATACTACAGGCAATTTAGCATGGCCAATCCACCCTAACCTGCATATCTTTGGACTGTGGGAGGAAACTGGAGCACCTGGAGGAAACCCGCACAGACACGGGGAGAATATGCAAACTCCATACAGACAGTCGCCCGAGGGTGGAATTGAGCCTGGGTTCCTAGTGCTGTGAGTCAGCAATGCTAACCACTGAGCCGCCCCTAGATAATGAGAGGTGATGTGACAATGAAAGGTGCTATTGAAATGCAAATCTTTCCTTTTCATGAATCTTATTGTTCTCAGCTGTAACTTTGATTCACTGATGAAAGGATTCCCTTCAGTGGTCGAGTCCCCAAACCCAGTGATGAGTCCCTGTTAGAAGGAACCCTGCAGCCCAGTGTTGGGTAACGAACCCACAATCCTGGCCCATACTCACCAGACAGAGGTCGCAGTAACGTCCTGCCACGTATCGTTTGCAGAAACAGTCGCCACTGATCGCATCACATGGAGTCGCACTCATGATAACGCCCCGAGGGTCACACCTACAGGCTGTGTCAAACAGAGCAATGATCACAGGCATAACATTACCATGACAACAAGGTGCAGGGCTGGATGAACACAGCAGGCCAAGCAGCATCATAGGAGCAGAATGTTTATTGAGTAATTAACACACACTGATTGTTGACCTGTAACAGGAGTTTCAGTTGTACAGAGAACAGCTGCCCTTAACCAGCTGCTGGTTCCCAGTGGTGGTAACGGGGCCCTCATAGAATCAGACAGTACAGGAGAGGGCCTTTGGCCCAGCAAGTCTGTACTGCCAAAAATATACTCCAACTTCCACTCGTCCCACTTTCCCACACTAGACCCCATTAATATTGGGCACTGACAGCGCAGCTGCCAGGTCAGCCCTGCCTACCCAGTCATGGAGTATTGAGTAACTCCTGGCCCCAGGGTTATCATGGGCAGCCTCAAACCACCAAGCTGACAGGCTAAACCCACCCAGTCCACCTGACAAAGGGTTTGAGTGGTTTCAGTACATACCCTGACAGCCGTGCGGATTGTCCATGCTGAGACCATAGAATCCCGCTTTGCAGCGGTCACAGCGAGCACCTCTCACATTCTCCTTGCAGCGGCACTGCCCCCCAATGATGGCAAAGTCCAAATCCGTTTCGCTGTCACAGATGCCACCCTCCAGGGATCCAACAGGGTCACAGTCACATGCTGTGGGAGACACAGAGACAAAATCCATTGGGCAGGAATGGCTGACTGATTAATATCTGTGATAGACTCCCATTTCCCCCCCAGTAGTTCAAGTGTTGGGATGACAATTTAAGGCCTTAATCAGATTAATAATGATCATAGAATCCCTACAGCATGGAAACAGGCCCTTCAGCCCAACAAGTCCACACTGACCCTTGGAGCATTCCACCCAGACCCATCCCCAGACACTACAGGCAATTTAGCATGGCCAATCCACCCTACCCTGCACATCTTTGGACTGTGGGAGGAAACCGGAGCACCCGGAGGAAACCCATGCAGACACGGGGAGAATGTGCTAACTCCACACAGACAGTCACCCGAGGGTGGGATTGAACCCAGGTCCCTGGTGCTGTGAGGCAGCGGTGCTAACCACTGAGCCACTGTGCCACCCTCACCACCCCCAGGTCTTCTTGAATGACACAATAGGCTTGAGGGGCTAAATGCCTTCCTCCTTCTCTTGTTTCTTCGATTCCTACTGGAAATAAAATCCCCAATCCACGTGATTTTCCAGATAAACTTCGTTAAACCACTATGGAGATGCCAGACCTCTGCCCAGAGACAGTCAGGTTCTGAGGGATTAGAGAGTGACATTTAGAAGGAGCAATATCTAAATAAAATACTCAGATTTTCAGAAGGGCCTTCGCTGAATCAATGCAAAAAAATTATTCCCATTTTCTCAGGAATCTTAAACATGGGTAGCAATCCCAGGAGGGATCAATTATTTAAGAGCAAGATGAGGAAAATTTAAATAAAAACCAAAGGAACTGCAGATACTGTAAATCAAGGACAAAAATAGAAGTTGCTGGAAAAGCTCAGCTGAAAAATCAAGTCTGATTTTTCCTTGACAGATGCTGCCAGACCTGCTGAGCTTTTCCAGCAACTTCTGTTTTTGTTCCTGATTTACAGCATCCACAGTTCTTTCGGTTTTTATTTAGTATTTAACTCACTGCCACATCTCTTCTAGGCATGTCCTCCTTGAAGAAGTTCTGCTCCTCTCTCCGACGGGATTTCTGTTCCAATCTCACTTCTTGCCCACCGACATTAATTTCACTGTCACTCCTGGTGTTTGACCAGGTATTTGCTAAAACTCGTTTCCACAGACATATCACATTCCTCAGTGACTGCCTCCGGCTCAGACTCACCCCACGTAGATTCCAACTGAAGTTTCATCCCTCATGTTTTGAATCCCCCCAGGATCACAGATATCTCCGTGATGTTCAACATTCCACAGACAGCTGCTCTCGCCGCATCCTGAGATCCACACTCAGTGCCATGCGGCGCCACATGCACACTCTCAACCTCTCTCTCCAACAGCATCGCAACATGCTGGCTCAGGGCTGCACCACTCCACAGTTCCACTTCATCCTCCGGCCCATTCGCCGTGCTAACAAGAAACTTTTTCTTTTCCCTTCAGGCATCAAGGCCCACAAGATGCAACAACTCAGAGATTATCATAGCCCTCTGATACCTTCCTTCCCTTCCCCACCCCTTCCCTCTGACTCCAGCCCTCCCCCAACCCCACCTCCTATCGGCTATTCACCACACCACCTAATCTTCCGGTCTCCGATGCTGAACATTCTGTACTCAGCAAAGGTCTCTGCTTTATCCCTCTGCATCCTCACCTGACCGAATTTCGGGCACAATATGACATTGAACTCTTCTTCCGTCATCTTCGCCTCTGTGCCCATTTCTTTGGACAAGAGTCCTCTCCCTGTCCCACAGACCCCTTCACCCAGTTCCAACATTCACACTCCACCTGGACCCTTCCCTCTGGCATTTTCCCTGCCCTCGATATGTTCGTTGAGAAATGTCGACGTGATATTGGTCACTCCAATTTCTCTGCCCCCTCCCCTCACCAAATCCAACCTATCTCCCTTTGAACTGACTGCACTCCGTGCACTCACACCTAACCAGTTCGGTCACCGGACCCGAAACGTTAACTCTGATTTTATTCTTCACAGATGTTGCCAGATCTGCTGAGCTTTACCAGCAACTTCTGTTTTTGTTCATGAGGAAAAATTTCTTCACTCAAACAACTTCTGAGAATTCTCAAGGGAGGGTCAGTACTGAGGGAGTGCCGCACTGTCGGAGGGTCAGTGCTGAGGGAGTGCCGCA